>NC_044364.1:24671524-24864024 GCF_007364275.1 Archocentrus centrarchus
GTCAACTAATCATTGAATCAAGGGTTGAAGTCATTCTTATCCTGTTACAGGAAGAAGTGCGGCCTACCACAGAGCTGGTCCAGTCCCTCATAGAAACGCATGTTACTCTAGATGCCAAGATGGCTGCCAGTAAGGTGTCTCTGTTCAGTGGCTCTGCCAGCCTGGACCCCACAGACATCAATGACGAGAGTGGGTAAGACGGCACGCAGCTCTACTCTCTATCTTCACTTCTTCATCACAACTACAGAAGTGAATGTGGTTGGAGATATAACCACAGACTGTATAAAAAGCTGGGCATAGCCACCATAATGTCACTAGCTTTATGAATGCATTTTCTTCTGGCTCCCACCATAATGGCTTTTTCAATTCACAAGTGAGCCTATGTGGGGCCAGAGTTATCAGCTAGATCTAGCAAACCTACAAGCTGGTGTCATAAACTGCACTGGTACAACACACAGACACACACATCTGCTAAGTAGCGCAAAGTAACAGACTAATAAAATAGAATAAAACTGTATAAGGAATAAAATGTAACTTCATTCACCAAAACTGAAGCACAAACTTCTTGGACAGGCTGTGAGCTTTGTTGTGTCTTTACATTTGACAGTATTTTGAACATTAGCTTTTAGTTTAAAAATGAATTTTAAGATTATGTGTTTATGCTTATGTGTGTTAGAGAGCAGGAGGGACATCGAGAGATGCGTGTCTGGGATTCCAACACACAAAGAGAGAGGAGGAAAGTGGTTTTCACCGGGGGTGAGAAGGAGGAGCAGAGTGATTTCAGTGGGTCTAGCAGTGATGAGGATGATGACAGCAGTGAGAGTGACCAGGAGGACCAGGAACAGGATGAAGATGAAAAAAACATAGCAAGCCATGCTCCTCCAGTAAAGAAACAGAAGCTGGAGGAGATTAAAGGAGAGAGTGAAGTGATCCCAGAGGTGCTGGCATTTGCAGACAGTGAGGATGAGCTGGAGAAGAGCGAGGCGGAAAGTGAAGGAGAGGACGAGGCTGAGAGAGCAGGAGACTCTGGGCACTCTTCTGAAGAGTCAAAGGAAGAGAGTGATGAGGAGGAGAATGAAGATGAAGTGATGGAAGAGGAGACTGGTACAGCTAAAGGATATGACAGCGAAGAGGAAGAGCAGGGTAAGTAGTTCACAGCTGATTCGTGTTTTCTTTGGACTTTGTTTGATTTAGTTTATGCAAAAAAATTTTACTACTAAATAAATAGTTTAAAAATGTGAGGGATGTGCGGTGAAAAGGTATTTGTTTCTTTCTTGATTTCTTAGTTTTTTGCATGTTTGTCACATTTAAATGTTTCAGATGATCAAAAACATTTTAATATTAGACAAAAATAACCCAAGTGAATGCAAAATACAGTTTTTATTATCCTTCCTATAAAGGTTTTTTTTTTAATTTCCCTTAAACAATAAACAATATCTTATATTTTGCATTCACTGGGGTCTTCACTTTGTCTGACATTGAAATTTGTTTGATCTGAAACACTTAAGTGGAACAAATATGCAAAAAACTAAGAAATCAGAAGGGGGGAAATACCTTTTCACAGCACTGTAAGCAGAGTACCAGTCTAACTGATCTGATGTGTTTTAATTTTTATATTTAAATGTATTTGTATTTGTTGTTCTTTAATCTTATTTTAATGTCTCAAAGTTTTACAAAGCTTTCTCCGCCTTGGTCAAAACAACAATCTGACCACAAAGGATGGTTTAGCAGCTGCTGTAAACCTTTGGTGTTTATCCAGTTTTCATGCATTTGCATATGTTCAAACTGCTGATTTTAATGCGCACAGCCGAATAAAATACTAGACTGTGGCTCAAAAAACTTGAGCAGGAACTAACGTGGCTTGTTAGAACAGTTAACCACCCAGAAGACCATGTCATGTGTTGATGACTGCAATAAAATGCTTTCAGTGCTTCCTAACAGCACAAAACAAAGTTCAGATGTCCTGTTCACTGATGGAATTAACATTGATGCAGTCGAGCAGACGGTAATGTGCTACAACTGCCTTCGTACACCAAAAGGTGGAGCTTTCTAACCAGCTGCGTAAAGGCCCTTCTTTACCTCCATGAATCAGTCATTTTTTATTTTGTTTTTTCCACCTTGAACAGGAACAGCCTTCTTGCAAAGCACTGTGCCTTGTTGTAGGTCGTTGAAGTAGCTCCTTTTTCATTAGGTACTAAATCAGAGGCAGACATGCAGCTCTTGCTCTTGCAGCTCGCTGACATACCTGCTGTAGACCTGAGTGTAAATACATGGCGTTTATATAGCAATGATGTCGTGATCTGACATTTTTATATAATGTAAAAATTTATATCTGTATTATCGTGGGTGATGTGATATGGCACAGCTTTAATTTTAATGCTGTTTATGTTGACATTTTAATATGGGAGTCTGGGAATTGATTCACTTTTGGAGTCGGCCTCAAATGTCCATTAACTGTGTTTTTGGCACTTCCACACTGACTTCGTGCCTTTGAGGAAAATACAAGAATGTGACTGATTTGAGGATGTATTGTGCTGTACTGTCATATGATTATGACTGCAAACTCAAAATTAATTAGATTTAGATTAATATAAAATATAAATAAAACATTTATGAAATCAAATTGTTTTACTATTTTAAAATATAAAAATGAAAGTTTTTTTTGTAGGCCAGTAAAAATTATACACACACCTGTAAAACTCTGAGTCACTGACCTGGGGCTGTTGGGTTGGATACTGAATTATTGTTAACGTTACTTATTAACATCTGCATTATCAGAACATCTGTTTTCTGCAGCAGGAAACGGTGCATCAAAGCACAGGACAGACCTCAGTTCTGAGAATGCTGATATGCTCACTTTTCTTCATTGCAGGCACCACACGATCCTTTAAAGGCTTACAACCACACATTCATTCACTAGCGCACACACATAAACACACGAACACAGATCAAATCTGCCTGATCCAGGAGATAAAATACTGTCAGAACTCTATTGATGTAAGAAAGCATTCCAAGACCAATCAGGACTATTTTATGCCCTAGTTTATTGCATTTGACATTACTGTGAGTATTTATTTATTTTTGCATTTAAGAAATGCTTTTATAAAATTTTATTTTAATATGGCACCTAAATACAATGAAATAGTTTAGTGTTTTTAATTGCAGGGGGGCGCAGATGTATGCAGTTAAATTGTTATCAACATTGCAATTTCTAATATGGATACCAATGAGCAGTTCCTTTTCTCTTATGAATATTTATTTCTCATTAATAAGACAAAAGTATTTTTTATCTGAAAACTCAAAACTTAAAATGTGACGAGAATGAAAAAGTTTAAAACTAGGAAAAAAATTGCCGAGTAGAAACTTGTCATTGGATGGAAAAACTGCTGCTAAAATTCCTCGTGGTGAGAGTCATCTTTTTTTTTTTTTTTGAAAGGATGTTGATGTGATGTGTAATGTTTTCATACGCAGTTTTCACACCCTGCATCCCTGACCTTGACTAAAACTAACTCTACAAAGGTCCACGTGAGGATTCAAGTGTTTGACACAGTCTAATTTGACATTAGCCAGTCTTTAACCTGCCAGCTCCCTAATGAAAGTTTATGTGAGGTTGGATTGCAGTGTGCAAGTAGCACAATTAATAGTCGTACATTTACTGTTAGCTACTTTGCTCTATACAGGCAGTATTTCTAGTACTGCGAGCAAGTCTGAAGCAGCCAATTTCCTGCTACATGCTACTTGTGAGAAAGGACAGTTGTTGAAAATGTTCCAACCTTATTCTTTAAGCTTATGTATGAAAACAGCTATAGTTAGCATTTAAAGGTCTTGGAACATGTTTCCAGAGCCATGTGCCTATGACACAGATGGAGTCAAAGTAGCAGGAGGTTTAGTGATTTATTTTTGTTTTTCTTTAATTATGGTTTTTATTAGATAGTGACAGTGAAGACAGGAAAGTAGGAGAAAGAGTGGGGGAAGACATGCAGTAGATGACTGCAGGCCGCACTCAAACTTTAAGCTAATCTGGCGCCCAGGTGTAGTGAGTTTTGTGTGTCCTCCTTCAGTTTGTGTCATCTCTCTGTTTCTGTCCACAGGGGCACTAAAATGGAAGGAGGGCCTGCAACAGAAAGCAACAGAAGCATTTTTACGACATCAAGAAGCTGCCCCCAATCTGAGAAAACAGGTTTATGGTTCAGGTATCTTGATTGTCTTGTTTCTTGAAGATGTAGATCTACAGTTTTGTTTTTGTCTTGTTTTGTTTTCCTAATGTATCTCACACACACACACACACACACACACACACACACACACACACACACACACACACACACACACACACACGCACACGCTCCAGTAGATGCATCAGGGCAATTAGCAGTTCAATATTTTTGCCCAAATATCAATACTTCAATATTCAGACTGGAGGAGCCAGGGATTGAAGCACAAACCTTCTGATTCGCAGACAGCCTGCTCTACCTCAGCCTCCTGAATGAAGGGCCAAACCCTTGTTTTGATTGCAATGTTTCACATTTTTAGTCAAATTTCTATGCAGGGATTAGTCCTATAAAGGAAACTGCAAGGAGCACAAAGCCTCTATGTGTCTTTACTTAGCAGTGCATGCACAAAAAGCTGTTCAACGTCACATCACCACAAAATATCTGTAAAGTAAAGCTCTTAATGTGACTAAGATGGATCTGATGGATGGAGCAGATTAGTATGAAGTCTAAGAACATTTTATATTTCATTCATCGTCTGGAATTACCCGACTGTGTCTGTGCTCATAGTTTAATGTTTCCTGGTGACTTTCTAATTTGTTTGTTTGTTTACTTTTTGTTTTGGTGTTTGTGTCATAATTTTCATTTGCCCTGCTTAGCAAATCTGGCCCATAGTCTGTTGAAACATGTATTCAAAATTACCTTAAATATATTGTTATTTTATTTAAATGTTCTTATATACTTTTGACATCAAAATAGCATAACTTTTAATATAGTATTTACTAAAGTACAACCCCAGTTTCATAAACATCTCAGCTGTGTACTTTTAGAATATGTAAATTTCACTTAGAGGATATCAGTAACACACAATACCAGATGTGTTGTAAGCATCAATAGTTTAGTGTATTTTATGAGACTGATTAAGCTAATAACTTATAGTTTCTAGATTTCCCATTAAATGTCATTATTTAATGAAGATTAATGGTTAATCATTTGAGGTCAGGTTAACTGCTTTATTTGTTTTCCTTTATTCAAGGATGGTGTCCCAAATATTCAAATTTTCTGATTTTAGAAGGTTTAATAAATATCTTCATTGATGTTGGCACTGCCCTTATGAGGCATGGTAAGATTGACAGTTAGTCATAACTCCTCCATATGATTGTAGAAAGCATTTCATCATAAACTAAGTAAAAATGGGAGCTGTGTGTGTACATTGTGAGCTTCAGGGTGTATGTTGACAACTCCTTGTCCTTGTTTTGCAGTGGTAGAAGCAGATGATTCTGAGGAGGATAATGAGGAGGAGGAGCTTGGTGGGCTGTTTCGAGTCAGCCGCCCTCAGAAAAGCAAAAAAGTTCAGGCCAACGCTTTAGACTGCTCCCATTTCAATCCTGACACCTCGCACAACTGGGATTTAGAAGAGGTCCAATATTTTCTAACATACCTCAAGCGCCTTGTGTGCTGCTGATCTCAAAAGAAATTAAAAAATTTGACTGAAGCTGAAATGGGTCCATTTTTTTCTTTTTTTTCAGATGTTAAACTCGATCAGGGATTGTTTTGTGACTGGGACATGGGAGGAAGGCCAAGATGCTGCAGTGCTGCTAAAAGAAGATGGTAAGAGTTTAGAAGGAGAAGTAGTTTCATGTGAAATGCTGATTCTGTTCACAGTGGAAGAGTTAATCAAAGACACCTTACACTTGGAGTAAATTACGGTCAAATAAACTGGCAATGACAGTGATGAAGTTGTTTTGTAAGAAACCCCGGCTTTCTCACTGTTAAAAGACCGCGATGCATCATAAATACTCACATTAGCTTTTTTTTTCTTTTCTAGAGGAGCTATATGGCGACTTTGAAGATTTGGAAACAGGGAAAGTCCACAAAGGCTCAACTGGGGAGGAGGATCAGGCTGAGGTATGTGACACTTAATACAGTTTGAATATCAATATTAGTTTCTGTTAATAAAAATTTTATATCTGGTTCAAGGCTAAAGAGTTGGTACTTAACCTCTTTGTGTCTCTTTGGTGTCCTCATTTGCATGCGCATTTTGAAATTAAGCTTGAACTGCAACCAAATAAGAGAGAGCAGTAATTCTTTTTGTATATAAAACCAGAGAATTTACACTTACATATCATGCATTCAACATGTCCCCAGAGCGCTATATCCTTCCTCCAACAGGTTCGCAGAAATCGTGTAAAATTGCATATAAAGCGCAAACAACAAAACATTATAATCCTTGCAGTCATTGTTTTCATTAGCTGCTAACAGCACTTCCTACATTGGACTGTCCGTCATCACGTTGTCACACAAACTATCACATGATTTCATGCAAACCACTACTTGCAGCAACAGGAAGTGACATCATTTTCCCGCGAATCCTTCATATTCTTGTCTTTTTGCAAATTCTGCACAGTATTAATTTTTTTTTTTCGTTTTTCCTACAGTTTATAAAATGAGTGTATCTTACAAATGAAGTTATGAACAGACTCAAAATTTATTTTCTGTGGTTTGAAAGGCTTCTGTGCATCTTTTTCTCATTTACAGTTTTGAAGAATACAGCTATGGCTTTTGTAGAAAAATATGTAAAAATAAAAAACGATTTTCAATTTTTTTGTGGGTTATTGGGCTTTTTAGCTAATTTCTGTAGGTACTATGGATTTCTTTCATACATATTTTGAAAATTTGGGATAAAGATAAAGATTCTATTGATGTATAGAAAATTGAAATATTCCAAAAAATGGCACTACAGCATGTAAAAATGTAAAGATATGGCCTGGCGGACCTGTTCTATTGTAGGTCATAAAAGGTTAATAGTAAAAGTCTTTATTGTCAATACTACATATGTACAGGATATACCCATGGTGCAACAGTGTAAACATAAATCTAAATCTGAATTTGTATGGTGTAAATAAAAGTATAAATTACAGCTGCAAGCAGCGATGATGGGGCCCTTGCACCCAGGCGTGCGTCGAGCCGTGGTGCAGTCGAGCCGCACTTTGGTACGCTGTCTATAATGCCTGCACCCAACAATGAAAATTTAATGCTCATGGGATGATGATTATTAATCTACTGCTGATTTCCTGTTCCAGCGAGGTGGTGGTATAAGTGTGACTCAATGTTGGCACATAACTTATGTGTCCAGACTCACACTCTCATTGAGCATGTGAAGTTTGGGACAGTTTGGCCAATGCATTTAAGATGTTACAGTGTGGTGTCCTATGGTGTGAAATTTGATGTGCCACCACAAACAAAAACTTTGACAAAAACTTTGAAATTTAACATCAAGTTCTTTAGACTGAACTCACCAAATATCATGTTGAGCTGATGAAATGTGTAGGAGCAAATAAAAGTACAAGGCCTGAAAAGGGAGACCCAAAATCACAGCAAGTGTTGGTTCAGGGTGCGGAGGTCCAGAATGGCTCTCATCCCATGTCTATGGTTGCAGCCATAAACATACATACGTAAATGCCGCATTGAAAGGGTCGGCCCGCTGTTTTGATGCATCAGTGTTTCCGCCATATTGGATGTGGCAGATCTGCCACATCCAAAACTAATTCCAAGTGAATGGACTGAACATCATAAAGCGCCTTTCTACACAGTTATTTAAGTTAATGCGTCTCATTCACACATCCAAATATGCACTAATATACACTGGGAAACTGATAGGCAAAAAAAATAACATAACTTTCTCTGATAATTAAAAATGTTAAATTATCCATGTGTGTTAGGGTGCAGCATCAAACCAGGATAGATATTTTCTAATGTTTTATGAGTGTTTCCAGCAACCAATGTTTGAAATGCTTACTGTGATGATAAATGTCTACAATAACCAGATCCTGACATGTAGATATAACATGTGCAGGTTTTCTGAATTTAAAGAAGTATTTTTTATAATGATCTACTTCATTTTCTTTAAACAGTAAAACTGTATAGTAAAATTATAGACCCATGCTTATTGCATACCAAAAATGTTATGATTAAAAATGTAAAACAACAAAAAAACCGCAATATCTAACTTTTGTAAAGTTCTTTATAAAATAAATGTATTATTACTACACAAAAACAAGGGGGGCAAGAAGCACAAATGCAAAAATAGAGTTATGGTTTCTGAGACTTTTGGATAATTCAAATATGCCCTGAGTCAAAGTGACTCAGGAACAGCATTGTTGCAAGATTTTTAATTGTATTTTAAATGTAAGTGACCAATTTATTCATTTTGGGCAAGAATGCACTCAGCATTTTATCTCAATCTGTTAGTCATTTTAAGTGAATAACTGATACATTTCCTGTGTTTTAGCACAGAAAATGTATCAGTTATTGTATGAGTTACAGCAGGAGTATGACAACAAAAAGGAATGTTTTGCTGATGCAAACCACATTAAAAACTGTTGACCTGATTTGACTAATTTTAACAACAGAAGCTTTGCTTTAGTTAATTACTGACAAACGATGCTTACATTGTAAGAGGTCTTATGAACATGAGGTAAGAAGGAGCCAAACCATGAAGGGCTTTTTACATAAACAGGAGAGTCTTGAAATGGGTTCCAAACCTCACTGGCAACCAGCAGAGAGAAGCTAAACCTTTTGATCTCTTTTTTGGGTGCCTCTGAGGAGTCTAGCAGCTGCAGCATTTTGGACGAGTTGGACACAGGACAGAGAGGACTGACTGAGATGAGTGTAAAGTGTATTGCAGTAGTCCAAACAGGAAGAAATTTCAGTTTGGTGAGAGAAAGAGGGAGGAGGTCTGATAAACAGGCATCCTAGTGTTATCTGCTATTCCAATACATACATTAGACCTAGTTACTAGGTCTAATGTATTAGACCTAGTTACTAGGTCTAATGTATGGCCCAGTTTGTGAGTGAGTGCAGTTGTGTACAGAGTGAGGTTAAAAGAAGAATGTGCATAAAATCATTTACCATCAGTTTGTCAGGACAACAAACATGAATATTCTGATCACGGAGGATTAAAACTTTTTGGGGGGATGGTAAATGAGAGCTATCGAAAGCGGATTTACCAATGCTCACTGACACTAACTGCAATTCAAAACAGGTAATGTGATCAGTGTTCAATAGGTGGACATTAAAGTCTTTCTAAAATTTGCTGCTATGCTGTGTCCTCTACGAGTAACCTTGGGGTACTAAGAAAGTTGCAATCAGCTGAGCTCACCAGTGTTTAGCCAGGTCTCCATCACAAGCAGGAAGTCTAATTCGTAGCTAGAAATAAAATCATTTAGGATGAAGTTCTTATTGGATATGGATCTCGTGTTCATCAGCACCAGCTTGACTGGAAGGGCCATATGATGTGATAAGGATTCCCACAGCAGAGGGCAAAGATTTACAGGGAATACACCACTGTTTCACTGATGACCTGGTGGGCGACCCCGATGGAAGTCAGAGGGTGAGCCCATAGGGATGGGTTGGAGGAAAGCATACCTGGGGGCTATGTTAGATGAATCAACAAGACTGGTCAGATCTATCTTCCTCAAGATGAAACAGGTAGGCTGACTGAAGACATGCAGCTTTTCTCAGCCTGACTGAGATGCTGACTTCCTCGTCTTTTTGGAGAATTATCTCCACTGACAGCTGCAGGGGTTAGCCCAGGGTCCTCCAAGTGTACTGAGGAGTAGGGAATGGAAAGGGCATTTCCTACCAATTTCAGGAGTTTGGAAGTCCATAAAGGACGCATGTAGATTCAGGAGGGTTTGGTGGTCGTAAACTATTACAGCTCAAACGTCATTTATCCAAAGTGACACACACAGTGACACAAAATACGCAACAGGGTCAGCAGGCAGCCAGAAACAGAGGCACGGCCATCACTGACACCTTATTTATAAAATTTTATCGCAAAGTTTGTTTAAAAGGATTCCCAACTCCTTGACATCTTTTATTTGTACACCTCAACAGTTATTTGTCATGTGCACCTTCTGACTACTAGGAAAGTGAGATTGATGGAGATGAAGCTGATGAAGACGGAGGGGTGAAGGTGGATGATGAGGAGGTGCAGAAGAACAAGCGCCTGGAGAAGAAACGCAGGCTGAAGGAGCGCTTTAATGCAGAGTATGACGATGACGATGCCACTTACTTTGATGATCTGAAGGAAGAGATGCAGAAGCAGGCTGAGGTAGATTGTTGATCAATCTGTTGTTCATATTTAAAAATTGATTCTGTATCTGTCTTTTAATAAGAGCATGTTCATCCACCGTGTCTTTAGCTGAACAGAGCTGAGTTTGAGGACATGGACGACGAGTCAAGAGTGCAGTATGAAGGCTTCCGGCCAGGAATGTACATCAGACTAGAAATTTCCTCCTTGCCCTGTGAGTTTGTAACCAACTTTGATCCCCATTACCCCATCATCGTCGGAGGCCTGTCCACCAGTGAAGGCAATGTAGGATATCTGCAGGTATGTGTTGTGTTTTAACGTTTCTTTGCACATATTAAAATGGTTGTTCTAAAAATGTGTCAGTATATATGTCTAAAAAGGTTTAGACACAACTACATCTTGCAAACTGTGGTGATAGTTCACAGCTGGAATTCTCAGCCCGGCACAGCGCCAGTCAATCAACCACGAGCTAGAACCCTACAGGGGCTGGGGGTTAAGGGTTAAAAGAAGAGATTAACAAGGAACATAAAAGGAACAAAAGTTAGTGTTGTGTAATAGCATTATGTAAACATGGGATGAAAAGAGAGTGCAGTCTGAAGAAGTGCACTCCGGCCCAAAATGTCACTGTTTTAATGTTATGATGGATTAAAATTTTCCAAGGAGCTCTTTGGTGTGCGGACCTCCTCTTTTTTGTTTATTGAGTTTTTCTTAGATCCAGCACCCTGGTTAATTTTTGGATGTGCGTGTTTTTCTTCAATTAAGTATATGAAAAGAGAGTGCATCATAATGCTCACTGATTCATGGGATATCCCCCATCAGCCTGAGTTGATTGCTGTGTTTCACTAAGGAGAGATGATTGGGAGAAATTGAACAAGATTTATTGATAATACAAATAGTTGTTTGGCGATTAGACTCCAATGGCCCAGTGAAGCTGAAGGTAATCCCAGTAGAGATGGGGATTAGGCAGGACCTCCCGGAGTCTAGATGCTGGTGGTGGTGGAGACCAAGATGGTTGCTTGGAAGGAGCTCTTGGGTGGTGAGGGGGAAGGGGAGGGGGTGGGGGTTGCACAAATGAGTCTGGAAGGGAGAATGACAGGTAAACAGTGATAGTGATAAGCAGCACACTGAGTGGAGGCTGATTGGCTCGAAGAAGGCGAGCAGAAAGATGATTGCACTCAAATGGATGAGGTCAGCGTTGAGTTTGACAATGTGGGGAAATGGAGGTGATGACAGAGAAATGGCAAAACATCTGGGAAAAAAAAAGCAGATGAGTGATTTCAGATCTTCCTTATTGAACTTGTGCCTAAGCTTCATAACTAAGGTCACCTGATCCAATCCTAACTCTAAGATTTAGTGTGAAGGAAAGCCTAATTTTAAAGACAGAGAAGGCATGTCTCTTGAACCCAAACTGGGACCTGGCTCCACAGCAGTACCAAATTTGTTACTGTGAACTATGTAAAAAATTTTTTTAAATTAAGTCTTCTCCTTCTGCGACCAAATCATGTCATCATAGAGAAACTACCATGTTATACCCAGAAAAACATTAATAACTTACAATGTTGAGATAACAGTTAAATAAAATTAAAGTTGCACTCTGCGTGTTTCAGATGCGACTGAAGAAACACCGCTGGTATGACCGTATCCTGAAGACACGGGACCCCCTCATCCTGTCCTTAGGCTGGCGCCGCTTCCAGACCATCCCTCTCTACCATATTGAAGACCACAATGGACGCCACCGGCTACTCAAATACACACCACAGCACATGCACTGTGGAGCCTCCATTTGGGGTGAGACACATTCAGAACATACTGACTACTGATTCACAGTGATTAATAAGATTTTACTATGCATATCTTAACTGGACTATGTTGTTTGAATGGCTTCACATAACTTTATTCTGGCTTTTAATGAGAGTAAGACATTCTCAGAAGATCAAATAGAATAGAATGCCTTTATTTGTCGGTGTACGGAATGTACAGTGAGATTACAGTGGATAAGTACTACACAATAATGAATATTATACTGTATAGGAATGATAGATATTGCACCATACATGAGCAGAGGATATTGCCTAGTATGTGTAATGAATAAATAAATATTGCACAGTTAGACTGGGATCAGTGCATTTGTGAGTTCAGACTGGTTATGGCTTTGGCAAAGTAACTGTTCTTAAGTCTGTTTGTTTGTTCTGGCTTTGATGCACCTGTACCACCTGCCTGAGGGCAGCCAGTCAAACAGTTCAAAGCCAGTGTGTAAGCTGTCCTTGATGATGATATTATCTTCTGAGGCAGCAATAGGTGTAGATGTCCATCAGGGAGGGGAGATGGCAGCCAACAATTCTTTGTTCTGTCTTGACTACCCTCTGAAGCCTCCCCCTGTCTACCTCAGTGCCATACTGTGATTCAGTATGTAAGCAGGCTCTGAGGACTCTCAAGAAGTGTAGTTGCTGACAGCTGTGATGTTATCTATCCAAGAGAGATCAGCAGAGAAAAGGACACCCAAAAACCTGGACCCTCTCCGCACGCTCACTGTTGATTTAGAGGGGGGCTGGCTTGGTTCTGTGCTTCTTGTTGTGATGAGAATGTCCGGAGTGATTGTATTAAAAGCTGAGCTGTGATATACAAAGACCATTCAGGTGTAACTCTGCTGGTGCTCCAAGTGGCTCAGCACGGAGGGTGAGGAATGCAGCCATTCAGGAGGGGCTCAAAGCAGAGCCAATGCTCCTCCACATCGAAAGGAGCCAGCTGAGGTGGTTTGAGCATCTGCTTAGGATGCCTCTTGGGGGAGGTGTTCCAGAAGGAGGTCCCGGGGCAGACCCAGGACATGCTGAAGAGATTATATCTCTCGACCAGTCTGGGAACACCTTGGGGTCCCCCTGGACGAGGTGGATGAAGTGGCTGGGGAGAGGGAGATCTTGGCTTCTCTGCTTAGGCTGTTGTTTCCACGACCTGGCCCTGTATAAACGGAAGGTGATGGATGGATAGACGGACAGATGGACATCATGAAATGAAAAATGCCACAAAGAAGACCCTGGACTTTTGAGCAGCTAGAATCCTCTCTCAGAAAAGAATGGGACAACATTCCTCTCCCAAAAGTCCAGCAACTATTCTCCTCAGTTCCCAGATGTTTACAGACTGTTGTTAAAAGGGGATGCTATACAGTGGTAAACATGGCCCTGTCTCAACTTTTTTTTGAGACGTGTTGCTGCCATCAACTTGAAAAATTAGCTAATATTTAGGGTACATTTTCTCACTTTAAATATTTGATATATTTTATAGGTTCTGTTGAAAATAAAATGGGGTTTATGAGATTTGCAAATCATTGCATTCTGTTTTTATTTACATTTCCGACAGTGTCCCAACATTTTTGGATTTGGGATTGTAGTAACCTATGGTACTTTAGCACTAAGTGCTAACAAGAAATTAACAACATCTAACATTAATTTAAACCTGCATAGCTCACTATTTACTGTAAGATTTTAAGAGTAATACTGCAAGTGAAGTATTTCAGTCTTTGTGGTAGTAGAGGTCTGTGATTAACCTGAGTTACACAGGTGCACAGGTATGTGTCCAAGTTGCACATGTACATATGTCTTTTACGCTACTCTGCAATGTTTGCATTGATATAATCAATTATTTACTCTTGCATGGTGTTTATAACCTGTATTCCATCTCACTCTGTTTCTCTGAAGGTCCCATCACACCACAGGGCACTGGCTTTCTGGCTTTTCAGTCAGTATCAGGAGTTAAAGTGAGTGCTGACCAGGGTTTGAGTAATAAACTACACATAATGTTATAGAAGAGAGCATTATTAGTTTACCTTATAATTTGTAAGTGGCATCATGCTTGATCATCTTTTTTTAATGTAAATTGTTGTCATTGAACTGATTGACTCCCAAAGTCCTGTTTTCGCATTCCAGGCTAATTTCCGCATTGCAGCCACAGGAGTCATCCTGGACCTGGATAAATCAGTGACTATTGTGAAGAAGCTGAAACTGATTGGTTACCCTTATAAGATCTTTCAGAACACCTGCTTCATTAAGGTGGGGAGGCTGCACTTTATCTGCAGCTCACTTTATGTCAACCTTTAAATACAACAGGCGATGAATTGTAAATACAAGGAATGATGTAATAATGGATTTAAAAAAAAAACAGATTAGAGAGACATCATTTAATTGATCACCATAAAAACAGTTAAGGAAAAATCACACTTTTACTGTTGACTCCATGTGTAGCTGTGGGGGACAGCAGGGGTTGTGGTTCCATGTATTTTACTGTGTTCTCCATTAAAAAGGCAGGGGGTGAAAGAGCGATTGTATAATGGTAATGCTGCTTGTGTAGAATGTGCTGATGTTTTCCTCCCTCTCTTCACAGGGCATGTTTAACACAGTGCTGGAGGTTGCTAAATTTGAAGGTGCTTCTATACGAACGGTGTCAGGGATCAGGGGTCAGATAAAGAAGGCGCTGTCTACACCTCCCGGAGCTTTCAGAGCCACCTTTGAGGACCGCCTGCTCATGAGTGGTGAATGACTTTTGTTGCTGACTGTACTGCTAGCATATAAATAGAACGTGTTTCGGCTAATCTTTACATTTTGTGGGTTTTTTAATCAAGATCTTGAAACTATATTAACCCTTAAATCTATACTTCGGTGTTTTCTGAAACATCCTATAGGAAGTACTGAGAGTTGCTCCTGGTGCTGAAATTCTGAAAAAAATCTTTGAATTATGTTTGGTAAGAATTTCCTCATAAAGTTAGGACAAATCCTAGAAAGATTAGCTTTTCACAGTGCATTTTGGGTGGGGTGGGGGTGGGGTTGCTCGGAGTAGTAATGAGGTGTTTCAGAGGCTTAAGGGGTTTTTAAACAAAGAAGAAAATTACACAAAGTCTAAATATAATCCTGTGGAGCTGATCTGAAAGGTCAGGCATAGGCTAGGCTAGGCATATGGAAAAGAGAGATGTCGAAAGAAAAAGCTTATAGTAAGTTTCATGTTTATGTACCGGGTGGAGGTATGGAGATGCATTAGTGAAAGGGCAGTGGACTTTTTGACCAGAATGTTGGCGAGTGAGAGGATGCCTAAGGAATGGAGAAGAAGAATGCTGGTACTGATTTTCAAAAACAAGGCTGATGTGCAGCACTGTAGTAATTACAGAGAGATAAATTTGATAAGCCATACCATGAAGATATGGGGAAGAGTTGTTGAAGGTTAGGGAGATGGATGACTATCAGTGAGCAGCAGTATGGCTTCATACTAAGAAAGAGTACTACAGATGTCTGCTTTGAGAGTGTTGATGGAGAAGGATAGAGAAGGTCAGAAGGAGTAGCATTGTGTCTTTGTGGATATAGAAAATGCATAATGATAGACTACTACGAGAGGAACTGTGTTGCCACTCCTGACCTCATGTATGAGGAGGTCAGGAGTGGCGAACAGTGGTGAGGTGTGTGGTACGAGTGACAGATGGGTTCAAGGTGGGAGTGGAGGGCACCCAGGTGGCTCAGTGGAAGAGCAGGCAACGATGTATGCCGCGTGGTGGTGCGGGTGGCGCAAGTTAGCCTCCCAACCTGTTGCCATTTACCACATATGTCTTCCCCGTCTCTCTCCTCCCACTTTCCTGTCTCTCTCTACTGCATACTGTCAAATTTTAAAAAAATGTGGGAGTGGAATTACATTAGGGATCAGCTCTGAGCCCCTTGTTGTTTACAATGATGATGGGCAGGTTGACAGATGAGGTCAAGCAGGAGTCTCTGTACTGGTACGTGCCAGTACCTCATTTTCAAAGTAGTGCTTCTCCAGTTTACACAAAACCTTTCATCTAAAAACGTTCTTGTGTAAATGGGGCCTAAGGCCCACCACAGTTTGTCGTCGGGACTGAGTTTGGTTGACATTATCTCAGCTAGGAATCTTCTCCCCTCACCTTAACAGACAAATTCTATTAATCTCAGAAGGAGGCAAGATATTTCTTTTGGAGTAAAGTGAATGCAGTGACATAAAGTAGTGCTTAAAGACTAATTAGAAGCGGTTTGCCATCTTCACATTTTTATTAACGACATATGTTTCAGTGATCTGGCTCTATTAATGGCCTCTCTGTCTTTGTCGTGATGTGTGTTGCGCTGTTTCGTGTGTTGTGCAGATATCGTGTTCCTGCGCTCCTGGTATCCTGTACCTGTTCCTCAGCTGTACAACCCCATCACTTCACTGCTGCTGCCTGTTGGCCAGAAGGACACCTGGTCAGGCATGAGGACCCTGGGGCAGCTCAAACATGACCTGGGAATTCGTAACAAACCCAGCACTGATTCTCTGTACAAGGTAGACTCAGTCTGATGACCACAAGTATCAAATGTTGAAACTGATATCTGGCAAAACCTACACACTCCATCTGTTAATCTCCTGCTCCAGTCTCCTCTCACTGGTGATGGAGCAGGAGATTAATGGATGGATTGGTGTGGTTTTTGTCAGTGGGCACTCCAACCTTTTCTAGCTAATGCCAGTATGTGACCCACTTGCCACTGGGACACAAACTTCAATACAAGAGTAGTAAATTTACATCAGAGTAATGAGCAATATCACAAACTAACCACCTCCTGTTACCAGTTTTGCGTCACTTTTTATATAAGTAAATACAATACATATCTGATCAGTACTCCTGGTGAACAAGTAGGTTATGCCTTGGGAGCAATTTTATTGTGGCTAAGTGAAGGAGAGTGTAAGAACACACTCAGTGAACAGGCCCCAGATGTCCTTGAACTTCTGACAGGATTTTTTCTATTATATCTGAGTTTTTATAGTGGAATTAGAGAGAGCACCTCTCGAACCCATTCAGAATGTGGTGGAGGTGTTTTTGACTTCCAGTGGCGAAGGATAAGCCTCCGTGTTTGTAATGAAGTAAAAGCAATAAAATTAGCCTGAGGCTTCGTGATAACAAAACTCTCGTCTGAAACACCAAAAATACCAATGGTTACTGTTACAGATTATATAAATAAAGATATTATGTTGTATACATGCTTTTATAAGAGTGCAGTATGTATTTTGTCTAATTTGTTTATCATGGAAATGTTTTTGTCTGCTCTAGGATGTGGTTATCAAAAAGTAGAAATGTTATCACAGAATATGAATCTTTTAAAGCATGCTTTTTGTTTTTTTAAATTTAATGAGTACTGTTAATATTAAATACATATTTTTGCTGCCATATGTATTATATCTTAACTAACCCAGGGGTGACTAAAAGTATTTGGATAAAAGTTTTGGACAAGGCCTCCAAATTAGAGCAGATTAGTTTTGCAGAAGATAAGATGTCTGCTGAAGGTGTTTATATTATGAGAGGGGCTGTAATGTTATCCTGACTTCTACATTTATTTGATATTTTTATTAATCGTGGGAGGATCTTCCTATCGGTGACGGGTCTTGTTCTCTCTTCTCTGTCAAGTTCTCTCTGTATTTTTAGGTCTGTACCCCTACCCATCATTATGCAATTCACTAACTGAAATCCTGAAATTCATCCCTTTACCTTCTAGACAATAACCCGGGCCCCAAGGCACTTCAACCAACTCCACATCCCCAAGGAGCTCCAGAAAGCCCTCCCCTTTAAGAGCAAACCCAAACTACAGCAACTCAAAGGAAAGACGCCCAGAGACCTCAAGAGGCCCAGTGTGATCCGCGAGCCCCACGAGAGGAAGGTGAGCAAAACCTGACTCTACGGTATGAGTGCTGCAGCTCATTAGGACCAACATTATAGCATGAGTAATCCCAGCACTTAACATAGTAAGGTCCCATGAATTAAGCAGCTCTCAGTTACAGTAAGGAGGAAAAACTCCATTTTAACAGGAACCAGAGTCTAAGTGGACGCCCAAGTTTTTGAAGCCATGTATTAAAAACATAAATCTACCAAACCAGAGATCCTTGCAGAAAGGGCCCGGGGGTAGGAAGCACAGACTACAGCTGGGAGAAAACACAAAGTTAATAGCATAGATTAATGCCATAGAAGTCATTGATCTAATCTAATATCAGTGAATTGTTGTAATTAATCACAGAAACTATGCAGCACAGTGCACGGTTTGTTGAAGGTGACCTTGGAATAAGGTGCCTGTAGTAAAGCATCACTCTTTGCCTTTTTGTATTCTGAAAGGTGGTAGAGCTGCTACGGGCTCTGAGCACAGTCCACAACTACAAGAAGAAGGCGGCCCACACAGTGCATCATGCCAAACACAAAGAGTTCCTCCAGCAGAAGGAGAAAGAGGAAGAAGCCAAGCTGAAGAGAAAGAAGGATGCACAGAAGAAACTGTACCGCATCATGGGCCAGAGAGATCAGAAGAAGCTCAGGTCCAGTCTGAAGGGGACGACAAAGGATGACTAATTGACTCTTTGAACTCATGAGGCATCTTATCCCTGCAGACTCTGAGATAATTTGCTCTGAGATAATTAACTGATCTGAAAACAGTTGTAAAGCCAAATGTAACTGATTTTTTTTAAAAACAAATTAAACACATTAATAACTGCAACATTTGACCTGTTCTGCTCTTTGGGCTATATTTTGTATTTTTGGTGGACCTATCAGATTCATTCTCTCTGTATTAACACTCATTAACAGGTTATAACATGAAGAATAAGCTCTTTATTTAATTTTTTTCCCCTGTACATCAGATATGGTTTTCAGATTTGCATTTTAGATTTGTTATATAACAATCATTTATACATGTAATTAGTTTTTACGAGGAAAAACTATGAAAATCGTAGCTGGCAACTGTTATCAGCACACAGTTCAAATCAATCATTCATGATGGTATGGAGAGGCATTAGGGTACATGGTATGAGTGGCTTAAATGTTTATTCCAAACCAGTTAAACACTGGATCTTTGTACTGCACAGGTTTACTGTTGGAATAAATGCAGAAAGGGGTTTAACATTGTCTTCTAGAAATAAGCAAGGCTTTCCCTAAAAAGGTAAATTCTGAGCAGCGCCATAAATTGCTCTAAAACCTGTATGTAATGTTCGGATTACTGGTGCCTTTACACAAATGAACGTTACCTATGCCATGCACCCTGATGCATGCCCATACCATGATGAATGCTTGATTTGAACTGTGTGCTGATACCAAGCCTGAGGTCTGTATGACAAAAGCAAGTTCGCCGTACCCAGGGTATCTGGCCGTTATTGGGATTCACTTGCCCTAACAGGATAAGTGTTTACACAAAGCTAGTCATCAGCTCATTAATTTAACCCAGGGTTCCCCTTGTGCACTCCCATGACAGCAGTGGCATTTGCAGCATCTGACCAATGGCAAGCATGGATAAGTGTTTGGGCAGCAGTGACTGATTTTTACAAAGAAAGATAAAACTATGGGGGAAATATGAAAATGTTCAATACATAGAGCCTGAAAGTAACACAGCAATGCGTGTGAGAGGAAAAGCACTGCAGAGTAACGCAGTATTAAAAGAGTGCTTTGAGTGCTTTGGTCAGTAAGACTGGAAAAGAGCTGGTATATTAAAAAGTTTTAGCCTATTCGGAGTGTGGAAAGAGCCAACAAAACTGGCAACTGTGTGAGTTAACAGACTTGTCAATATCATAACTCTATCACTAAGATGCCAGGAAATAATTCATTATTTAATTAAATTAATGTTTAAAAGCTGTTTTTGTCATTGTTTCAGCTGAAGCCTTGGTGGTGTTTAAGACAGCACAGAATATAAAATCAGACTTCAAATGTAGGCTTAGTCTACATGCAAATTTGATACAAGGTCAGCAAGTAAAAATTGGTGCTCTCATTTTGAAAATTTGCAGCCAACAGGGATCAAAAAATAAAGTTGCATCTAAAAATCTGTATTCAGTACTGAATATATTACTCACCGGTAAAATCAGATCCTTTAGATGCTCTCTGCACACAGTAGGTTATTTTATATCCTTTATTTGAACAAAAGAAAGAGAAAAAATAGAAATAGTTGAAGCAGACTGTCCATATAAAACAGACAACAATATATGTGATGCTTGAGGGCTAGGTAAAAGCCATGACATTTTCAGTCAATGGCGTGATGCAGTCTGAAGCGTCAACAACAACTGCAAGTAACTTTTAACACTGTTGCCTCACAGCTAGAAGGTCTGGGTTTAAATCCACCTCGGCCCGGGCCTTTATGTGTGGAGTTTGCATGTTCTCCCCTGCCTCTGATCAAAACACCCGAGTAATGATCCATCCAACTGAAAGATGTAATCTACACCTACTCACAAATGAGTCCACAGTTAATACATTTATTAAATAAAGAAAGGTAATACAGCAGCAGGCTCAGTAGCAGACCATATGAACTGGAGGGTAAACAGCAGGGGGCATTCAAAGACAACATGAAGGGTGCTTCCCCAAATCTGACCTGCATAGGTCTACTCAGTCTCATTCTCAGTCATGCTGCTTACCAATTGCTGCAGAAACACTAAACTACTGTGAACCGAATAATTAAAGTGAGCTTGCGCTGTAATAATAAGTTTTTCATTACCAAATTGTAATAATTAGTGTAAATTATAGTTGAAGTCTATCAGCAGAATTCAACTGAGGGGGGAAGGCGACTTTATTGGACCCGGCCATAATGCCCACGATGTATAGCAGTCTACTTCAGCTGACCTTTGAGTATTTGTACCTTTGATCACTTTACATTTCGCCTGAGACTTAGAGGCGGGATGTAGGTGGCACACCCAATGAGAATTAAGAAGTGTTTTCGGTGTTGCTTTTAACATTGGCTGAACAAAAGTCAATTCATTGCGTAAGCGAGTTGCCAGTTAGGGTGGACCGATCGCACATGTGCCCTAAGGTAGAGTCGGCCTGGAACGTTACAACAGAGTTTTAGCTGAGCCGCCGTGAAGACTTTTCTAAGCAGTGGTCAAATGCCACTGTATGCGATTTTGCCCACCCCCACTTTTGCGGCGAAACCTTTATTTTGAAAGAGAGGAACCAGAAGCGTCGCCAGTGGACCGCGAGCCACTGAAGAAGATCCGAGAAAATAAGAGCTGGTTGGTTGGAACAGTTGGAACATTAGAATTCGGTTCTTTAGACGGACTGTAACGTGGTTTTCAACTGCGGCTGTTTGCAAGATGGCTCCCACGAACGTCTTTCAGCCGTACACCTCAGAAGCCGGTAAATATGCTGTGTTTGTGCAGCAGTAACGAGTAGCTTTTTTGCCAAATGTAATGCTGCTGCTACTTTACAGTTAACCACTTCATAAAGCATGTGTGTGTGTGTGTGTGTGTGTGTGGGGTGGACTTTTACCTTTCCTAATAAAAAAAAAAAAATCAATGAAATATTAAAGATTTTAAAATCTATACAGAAATCATCGACACAGAGAGTCGCGGCAGAAGTCCTAAGTCAAGTTAAAATCATTAATCATCAGTAAGACAGAGTTGTTACTGCCGAACAGCAGCAGAAGTCTGACAACTAAACTCTACAGACGGGGGGGGGGGGGGGGGGGGGGGGGTCTTATAGCAGGATAAGTGGGGCACCTGCATAAGCGTGCACACACTGTTTACACAGCCCACACAGTACCCACGCACATATCAGGCTAACCTATGCTTTAAGCTGATTTCGGCAATACATGACGGAACAAAATTCATTCTTGCATGTATTAGAGCATGTATTCCTACTAGTGCACAGCCTGACAGAGCAGAGAAAGTAAGAGAAACGTATTAGTCTCACACGTCCCCAGAATGTATATTTTAAAATATATGTATAAATAGAAGGTAAATCATGTGTATATGTGTGTTTACTCCGCTGTGGAGATACGAAGATATGATTTTAAAGTAGAAAAATCATGAATAATTACAGAATACCTGTTACAGGGTCCCTGTGTTTCTTTCTTTCTTTTATACAAACAAAATATTTTAAACATAAACTGATTTTCAAAAGAAAAAGAAAGAAACACTATAATGGAGGAAATGAAGTTTGTGGTGGCCAAAATTTTCTAGGGGAAGACCCCGAGACCCTACACCTCATGCATCACCTAATGTTTAAAGGAAAACTACAGTTGCTGCACTTGAATATACTATGTAGTGGTCATGCATATGTAAAAAAATTTATAAAAGTGTAATAAATAAATAAATAAAATCAGTTCATACCCTGCAAAAGAATATTTGGGTTTTGCTGAATCAAAATCAACCTGTCTTACATTAATGACATGTAGTATCACAACATGTGGGTTTTTTTCTCCAGTTGTTTCTATTATGTAGTTTGTCCTTCTGTAACTGCATTTACAAATTACTTGTCCCATTTTCTCTCCAGGATGCAGCTGCCCACTGGAGTCAGAGCTGCGAGCAGTGCTGCAGCAAAGGATCATGGTCTTGGATGGTGGAATGGGAACAATGATCCAGCAGCATAAACTTGGAGAAGAAGATTTCAGGGGGGATGAGTTCAAAACGCATGCATTGCCACTGAAGGGCAACAATGATATTCTCAGTATCACACAGCCAGACATCATTTACAAAATACACAAGGTTAGAATCCAGTCATGAAAAGGTGCCTTTCCACACTTAGGCCTGATTTAGAGTTCTGTGTCGGGTCTTTGTGGGGCCTGCGTGCATAACTGGAAACCCCTCTGAACCCTACACCATAATCTACAACGTAACTTGATGTGCACCTTTCCAGAAATCCAACTGCAGGTCAGGTCGATGCAGCCCGCAAGGACTGTGACTGGCTTGTTCAGTAGGGTCGATTCCTCCTGTGCATTTCTGGCTGCTTTTTTGCCACAATTTTTGAATACATTAGGAAGAGAATTACAGTCATCGTTCAGTATCACTATAAGGAATAATAATCATCAGCATCAATATAAGGATGCGCAAATGTCAGCAAATTCCTGCAAGGAGATTGCTGAAACTATCGGACATGAGGGAATGAACAAAGAAGGGGAAAAACTAGAGGGCACCCAAAAAGAAACAGACAAAGAGCCAGGACCCAGGAGGAAAAAAGTCCCAGCATTTCATTTGTTTCTGTTGGCTGGCACCGCAAAAACCCAGTGTAGAAGTCTAAATCAGGTCTTAGCCTGCACTGTGTGGATGTGCAGTTGTATTTGTGTGTGCAAGCTTTGTTTTCCTTTTTTTGTATGATTAAAGGAGTACCTGCTGGCTGGTGCTGACATCATAGAAACCAACACATTCAGCAGCACATCCATCGCCCAGGCAGACTATGGACTGGAACACATGGTATGATTGGCCACAGCTCATGCTGTTCTGTGAGTGTGGATGTAAAGGTCAAGCACACAGAGTGATGCGTGTTATCTCATTAACTAACAACTCATTAATAGTTAAACATTCAGTGTGTAGAGTTAAATATGCTTTATGCAGCTTTAGCTTTTTATTAGCCATCATTCAGAAACAATGAAATGGAAACAAATGGAACAGGAAGTCTTAAACCAAAAAAATGGGCTGTCCACTATCTTTATCTTTGCCATTAGAAAGAATTCAGGTCTAAAGTACTTTATGACTGGCTGAAGGTTTCAGACCTTCTTGTGTTTGCCGTTATTGATTCAAGCATCAACCATTTGATTTTAACTTGAGGTACACTCCTGAGAAACCATATTAATAGGGCCACAGTACTAGATGTTAAAAAAATCCTATACAGTTTTTTTTTTTTTTTTACATTTTTTGTTTATTTTTTGTTGCCCCCCCCCTTTTTTTAACCAATGACAGTACAGTAATTTTGTACAGTTTTACGTTTTATTTTATTGAGCTACGTGCTATTCAGCTTTCTTTCTGGATTTCTCTGTAGGTTGTGTTCAACTTAATTTTTATCTTCTGTAATAAAGGATTTTCTCAACTTCTGGATATAGTAAATATAAATTGTTATTGTTGATTATTACCAACTAATTGACCATGCTCTAAAATGTAGACCTGTGTGTGTTGTGTAGACTTATCGTCTCAACAAAGCATCAGCACTGCTGGCAAGGAGGGCTGCTGATGACATCACCAAACAAAGCGGTTAGCAGAATTGTCTACAGTACAGCTGCTGCTATCACATATTGCTATCGGCAGTGTTTGTACAATCTTAGAGTGCCAGGAATTTCATCATCTATTCTTTTGTTGTCGTTCTTTGTTATCAGGTAGTAAACGGTATGTGGCTGGGGCAGTGGGTCCCACCAACAAAACCCTGTCTGTTTCACCATGTGTGGAGAGACCAGACTTCAGGAATATCAGTAAGACTGCTTATAGGTTTATTCAACTGACTTTGTGCTTTAGCTTGTCAACACTGTAAATGCTTGAGGGTAAGTGAGATGTTTTGTTGCTGTATCACAAATGAGTTATGAGTCATTACCCATCCAATGACCACAACAGCTCACTGCCTCTGTTGGAGACCTTTTGATTACATTGCACTTAATAATCATATAAATATTAGCACAAGTGTAATTGGATCATGGTCAGGAAGAGGAATATAAGGTGTTCCAACACCAGTGTTTTGTGTCTTCTTTCTAACTTATTATCTAAATTCACTATATATGTGATTTAGGCAGTAACTCAGGCTGTGCACTCAAATTGAATGATGGCAATGTGCATATGAGCACCATACAGTGTGTCATTGCAATCATTAAAATCTGTGTGTGTGTGTTTTCTGCAGCGTTTGATGAGCTGGTAGAAGCCTACTCAGAGCAGGTCAGAGGTTTATTAGATGGAGGAGTAGACATCCTTCTTGTGGAAACCATCTTTGACACTGCCAATGCCAAGGTAGGCCTCATCTTGTTTAAATAATGATAATTTTGAGGCATGTAAATTATGTTGAAGTTTAATTCAAAATTATATGAGAAAACATTTTGTGGGTTAATTAGATTGGAGGAGCACTGATGAGTAAAACACTGTAGTTTTTCTGATGAATACTGCATTAATACAGTTTGTAGAATTTCAAGTTATACCATGAGTTAAGTGTACTTTTCCACTTTGTACTACATATATGTTTTTCTTACACTTCTCCTTTTGCTTTCTTTCACATGTTTGCTGTCACCACTTCATCATTTTGTCTGCAGGCTGCCTTGTTTGCGATCGACCTGTTATTTGAAAAGAGCCACGAACGAAAGCCGATCTTTGTACGTCTGTAACACTGTAAAACTGTTTGTTATATTAAAACTGTTTACTTCAGTCAGAATTTGTCAAGATGTGGATGAGTAAACACCAGTAAGGCTTTAATTTTTGAGTACTCTATTTTATGTCTCATATTCTGGAAACTTTGCTCATAATTTCCTAAAAGTAGCTTGCTTCTAAATGTGATCAGAAGTAGGTAATTGCAGTGGATGGGTAAGCACTCACAGCAGACTGTAATGCTCTCTGTGTTGTGACACACAGCCAGTGTTAAGCTTTTCAGCAGTAACTCTTCTGGTTCACTGGTTGTTCTTCCTTTCCCAACCTTTGTTTGGTACTTATCACTGCATACCAGGACACCACAAAATGCTTTTGAGATGCTCTGTCCTGGTCTTATAGTCCATGTGTCAGAATAAAGGCTGATATTTCAAACTTCTTTTCTTAAAAACTCAAACATAAAAATAAATTAAAAAAAAAACTTCATAAAGGTAGCATTTAGAACTTTGTCCATTTTGTGTTTGAAAATGTCCTTTAATTTAGAGGTTTGCACTTTGTACAGAATTATGAAAGACATTTTATAGAAAATGGCTGAAAGGTAGAGGACATAAAAGAAATCATCTTAGCATGAATAAGTTGTTCTTAAAATGTTGTTGGTGTCTTGTCGCACTCATACAGATCTCAGGGACCATTGTTGACCGCAGTGGACGAACTCTGTCTGGCCAGACAGGAGAAGCCTTTGTAGTGAGTGTATCCCACGCTAATCCACTCTGGTGAGTTACTGTATATCAAATCTAACAACTACTCTTCTCAGAGTAGAACAGAGCAGTGATGTGATATAAACCCCCCTGACAGTAACACGGCTCCTTGCTCCTCTCTTTGTGCAGTATTGGTCTCAACTGTGCTTTGGGGGCAACAGAGATGAGGCCGTTCATTGAGGCCATTGGAAAAAGCACCACAGCTTTCATTATCTGTTATCCCAATGCAGGTAAACCATACTCTGTCTAAACAGCAACAGACCGTTGCTCAGTGCTCCAAAGTCAGAATGATTTTGTTAATGCATCACAAGTTTAAATGAAACATTTGGCCACTGTTTACAGGAATGTATACCAGCCTCATTATTCAGTCATCGACCACCAACAAAAAGGATTTATTCAGGCAGTACAGTGTGATCTGTCATTAGATTCCTGTTGTAACATCTGTCAGATCATCCAGGAAGATATAATGATGTCACCATCTCTATGTGTTATCTTTTTCTTTTAGGCCTTCCCAACGCATTTGGAGGGTATGATGAAACTCCAGAAGTAACAGCCACTAATTTAAAGGTTTGATTGTGTTAATTTTTTTTCCCCCTGACTGATCTTTAGGTGTTAAGCCATATAGCTGGGTGACATAAAGGAAAAACCTAGAGCCCTGCAGTTAAAGCCCTGGTGGTTATCCGTCTCAAGAGCAGGGGTCTCAAAGTCAAATGACCTGGGGGCCACTGCTGGCTCTGTCATGTCAGTGGAGGGCCACTGTTTGTGTGTTTTATGGGGTGGGGTGTGTGCATAGGACTGGGAAGAAATAAGGCAACCCCTGGAAGAACAGAGCCAGTTGCCAACTGACTCAGTAGGCACCCCAATTTCCCACACCTTAGCACAGGACAGGGAGAAGTGGACCCGGGGCCTGCGGGGACAACACCCCAGAGCACCGCTGCACCCAAGCTCAGCACCACCGCAGAGGGCAGCCTGCTCACCAGACACTCATTTACTTGATAGTAGACACAAACAAGAGACAAGACAAACTGGCCTGAGTCAGAAGAGCTTTACTCTCTTTGAACAGCATGGTGGCTCACAGCAAGAGGGCCCTGGGTTGAAACCCAGATGCAGACCACCTTCTCCCTGTGCTTGCACGGGTTTCTCTGGGAGGTCTGGCTTACCCACCATTGGTAAAATATGATAGCTTAATGCTGCTTTTGTCAACCCAGGAAACGAGAGATTTTGAATCTCAGTCCCTGTTTGAATACAGTTTAAAAAATCGTATATTAAAAATATTTCTATTTCTTATCCATTTCCCTTTTACAAGCCAAGGTATACTTGACTTAATAAATAAGGACTGTCTTTCTGCAAATATGATTTTTTTTTTCTTTGCATGGTTGATTTTTATTTTTTTCCTCACTGTGCTTGTGTGCTCCTACCTTACCTGCATAGATGTAATGGTCAGCAAGACCTGCAATGCTTTTAGATGATTAAAATACTCATTAAAGCCATGGACATAAAAAATGTTTGTAAATCTATTGTTCATGTGCTTGTTGTGATGTGTTTTCTTTGTTTCCGTCCTTCTTGATTTTGAAACTGATTTTAAGATGAAAAAGACGTGGTTCAACCTTGTTTCCAACGAAGACTGTCTCTTGTCTGCAGGAGTTTGCTATGGATGGACTTGTAAATATTGTAGGAGGCTGTTGTGGGACTACCCCATCACATATCAGGTCAGTATCATGTTTGAATAAATTTAATAAATGTTTGCTTTAAATATCACATTATATTTTCTTTATGTTTCTTTCTTTTCCCCCATACAGAGCCATATCTGAAGCGGTCAAACATTGCCAGCCACGAGCTCCTGTTGCTGATATTTATCAAGATTACTTGCTGCTCTCTGGTATTAAAAACTTTTGTTACCATGTGCAAAGCTGTAAAACTTCACATGTGGGATAGAAATAGTCTCCAAAGATTTTTCTATATTAGCCACTTCTTCTATCTGCCGTTACCTGCCGTGCAGGGGTTTGTACTTCCACGATGGTTCCTGTTTTTCTTGGGATTTTGCTGCCCGAGGTTTTCACTAAGCACGGGATCAGCTGTGGCCATCTTTCTGATCATGGATCTTTGTTGTTTCATCTAGGATAGTGATTCTGATACTCGCTAGCCCTCGGCTAGTAAGTAGCTTTCTTGACTTGATGTCAGTGGCTTCTAGCTTCTCCTTTGGCCAGCTTATTATCCCAGCAGGGTATCTCACAACTGGCAGTGCGTAGGTGTTGATTGCCCAGTTCTTCTCATTCAGCTGACTTCTCCTGGCTTTTATGTCTATGGCTGTCTTCAGCTGGTTAGCCAAGGCTGTGAGTCTTTGCTTGGCAGTTTCTAAGGCCTCGGGTATGGACAGCTTACTGTACTTCTTAGGCACCCCTTTCTTCATCACATCTTTCTACAGCTCTGAGAGCTGGCTGACTTCCGTCTGTCCATCCAGGTTTCCAGTTTAGCCATGATCTTATCTTTCAGGTCAGCTGCTCTGGCATTCAACCTACCAGTTGATAGCCAATCCTGGGATGATGATATTACCCCCCGACTTGACGTCCTTGCTCCCCCTTGCTGTAGCATAATGGTGTTGTACCTCATCAATCTCTAGTTGCAATAGCAGTTGCTTCTTGTGGGTGTTGGAACACTAAGCTAGTTGTTTGGATTTCAGTCTGGATGTTGGGTGTCGAAGAGTCCATTGGTCCTACATCCTCTTCATGTAACCCCTTTCACTGGGATTGCATGGTTAGCAGCATTCCAACAGTTCCTGCTTCTCATCTCGTTTCCACTTGTGCTGTATCCTTGTTCTAGTAGCCCACTTATCATTAGTATGCCCTGGTTCCTCAATGCCTGACTTGGACCTTGTTAATCCAGGTGACCTCTGAGCCTATATGGCTTCAGTCATATCTCTCTCGCTTATATTCCGAGGTAGGCTTGGGTAGCATGAGGGGTTTAGCCTGGGGACCCTGCTAAAAGGCTGTTTTTTGATTTGACTAAATGCAGGACAGAAGTGACAGAAAATATTCCTTTTCTTTCTAGGTTTAGAACCATTCACGATTGGCCCGCACACCAACTTTGTAAACATTGGTGAGCGCTGCAATGTGGCTGGGTCACGCAAGTTTGCCAAGCTGATAATGGCTGGAAATTATGAGGTAGTTAATATAATAATGTCACCTAATATTTTTTTTTTTATATTTTTTTTGCTTTCCGAAGTTGCATAATGATTCTGTTTGTAGATTAAAGTTTAGGTTTTTATTTCTCACTTGGGTCTCTGCTTTTCTGTCTATTATCCAGGAGGCTCTGAGCATTGCTAAGGCCCAGGTGGAGATGGGAGCTCAGGTCCTGGATATAAACATGGATGAAGGGATGCTAGATGGGCCGACAGCCATGGCCCGATTTTGTAACTTCATTGCTTCTGAGCCAGACATTGCACGGGTAAGACATTCAACCGCAGTTTTGTGGAACAGTTTTCTTTTTTCGAAGTGTGTCCCATTTTTCACTGTATATATCAGTACAGCATTGAGCTTATAAAAATATTGCACATCATAGAATTATATTACAGAAATAGAGTGTACAGTTTTTGTCATATATACATGCATCGAGGGTTTCTTCCTGAAAATCTGTGACCACAGAAGTCAAACAAACAGGACTTAGTGTGCATGGTGTGGATGACCAAGTGTGAGTACAGCCTTAGAGTGCTGTGACGTCAGTTGCTAACATCAGATTCAAAATTAATGTCATATTTTTCAAAAATTGTAATAACCTTAAGTTCGACAGGTTTATACCTACATCAAGAAAGATCTTATCTTTAAAGCTACCGCTTTATTCCAGAATTATCCATAATTAATCAGTTGCAGTGAAGTGTGTAGATGTTTTCTCTGGATTAACTTTCATAACTTTTTCTAGAAGTTAGTAGATAACCAATCAGGTTAAAATTTCAAAATTTTATTAGTTGGAAAAAACAACCCCTCAAACTCCCTGCACTGGACAGTATCAGAGGAGGATGCTATGTAATTGTGATTCTCTTTGTGATAGTTTTTGCATCTCTTTGTGATTCTTTATGGTGTTTTTTGTCATGCCACAACCACAACAATAGTGAAAAAGGTATGTTGTATTTAAAAGGTCTTCAAAAATCTAAAATGTGTGGATTTTTTTGTTCTCCTAGTACCAGTTTTATTTACCAAATACTTGCAAAGTCATCAGCTTCATTTGTTTATTGTGTTTTTGAGCAGCTGTTAGATGGCTTGCAAAGGTGAAAATTACACCTGCTAAACATCAGCAAGTTTCAGCTTTCACTCTGTGCATGCTGACAGTGCCATTTAGTTGAAAGCATGTCTTCACAAACTGATTGCTATCTGTGTTCTTCTGTTAAGTGTGTGCTTTGCATGAAGGCGTCTTTTTTGGGAGATTGCTAGAAAATCCAAACTAATGTACTTGATAAAATATTTTGTTCTCACTTTGCCCCTTTTACTTCATGTTTTCCCTAAAAACTCCTGATCGTCATATGTTCTAGGATGTGGTTACCAAAAAACAGTAGAAATGTTAAAGATAATCACAGAATATCAATCTCTTACAGTATGCTTAAAATTGTTTTGATTTAATGAACATTGTTAATATTGAAAACACATTTTTGCTGGAATATGTATTATATCTTTACTAATCAAGGGTTGTCTAAAAGTATGGATAAAAATCAAGTTCAACACCTGCAAATTAGAACAAAATAGTTTTGCGGAAGATAATAAGATGTCTGCTGAAGGGTTTTCTGTTATGAAATTGGGCTGTAATGTTATCCTGACTTCTAAATTTATTTTATATTTTCATTAATTGTGGGAGGATGTCTCCATTGGTGATGGGTCTTGTTTTAAAAGGGCTGATTTTTTTTTTTTTTGATTGTGATTGGCCAGTACTGGTTGGGCTCTATATGTGAATGGCTAAACAATGAATTAAATTAGAAGAACAGTATAATCATTCAACTGTCCTTCCCCTCTTCAGGTTCCTTTATGTATAGACTCCTCTAACTTCTCGGTGATTGAGGCTGGGCTGAAATGCTGCCAGGGGAAGTGCATAGTAAACAGCATCAGCCTGAAGGAGGGAGAGCAAGAGTTCCTGCTCAGAGCTGCCACTGTGAAGCGTTACGGAGCTGCTGTGGTGGTCATGGCTTTTGATGAGGAGGGACAGGTTAGAATATGACCACGCACATACTTCACTCATGCGTCCGCATGCACGCACACACAGACTTACACACACAAATGTGCTGTCCTCTTCAGGCAACGGATACAGAGCGTAAAGTGGAGATATGCACTCGAGCCTACAAGTTGCTCATCAGCAAAGTGGGATTCAACCCCAACAACATCATCTTTGACCCCAACATCCTGACCATCGGTACAGGCATGGATGAACACAATGAGTATGGAATCAGCTTCATCAGGGCCACCAAACTTATCAAGGTAGACACAAAACAAATTCAATGCATCCCCTCAATAATCTCTACCTTTATTTTAGTAGTCACATTGCTTACAAACCTGTGTTCCTGTAACAAGGTGCTTCTTATTCTCAGCAGTCTCATGCTTGATACCAGCACTACCTGACTGGTAGATTTCAGGGCAAAAAAAAATTTCTTAAGATCTTTCAGACTTCTTGGCCAAGTACAAGTACAAATGACTGGATGCGAAGTGTAACATTAATCCTCATTAATGGCATTGAGTGATATTTACTGTACAGACTAGAAATTGATACTTTTGATATTTTCTATTCTAATTTTAGTTATTTTAAAGTTATTTAATGCTCCTTCAATTATTTTGCTACACAGTTATCACAAGCATGGGATTCTGGTTGGTGTATACATAATGTGTTTTATGAGTCTGTGCTTATTTTTTAGGAAACTTTGCCAAGAGCCAGGGTGAGTGGAGGCCTGTCCAACCTGTCCTTCTCTTTCCGAGGAATGGAGGCCATCAGAGAAGCCATGCATGGAGTGTTTCTGTACCACGCTATCAAAGTAAATGTGAACATATAAAGCATTTCATTAGATGACCAATTCCAGTGCAGGTCTTCATTTGTGTATTATTATTGTTATTATTATTGTCACTTTTTAATTGCAATCAAAGTCAAATGAAGTGATCTTAGTTAAAGAGCAAAAAAAAAAAAAGAGTGAAATTGCAAGAGAAACAGATCTTAGGTTGTACTCAGAATGCTCTTAAAAATTCTTGCACTGTACTTCTGCAGAAATCTGAAATCTGCAGAAATCCTGCAATAACAAATGATCTTTAGTTCTATGAAAATGCTCCAGTTGCCTTTTAAGAAGGTGTTAGAAATAAGAAGTATGTCTCTGTTAGCTTTGTATGACTGTCCTCTGTGCTGTGACAGGATGGTATGGATATGGGAATAGTGAATGCTGGAAACCTGCCAGTTTATGACAACATTGACAAAGAACTGCTGTTACTGTGTGAGAACCTCATCTGGAACAGAGATGCTGACGCTACTGAGAAACTATTGGCCTACGCACAGGTAAAAACACACACGTGCGTGCACACACACACACACACAGCCAAACAGCACACTGAGCTATTTGCTTTGCTTAACAGATGTTTGTTAACAGAACAATGCGAAAGGAGGGAAGAAAGCGGTTCAGACAGATGAGTGGAGGGAACAATGCGTGGAGGAGAGGTTGGAGTACGCTCTCATTAAGGTAATCTGATGTTTGTATCATAAGACAGACATTAGGGTTTTAGTTGTGAGCAAATTGTCAGTTTGGTTTCAGTACCTCCAGAACATACAAGTTCAACAGAACACCTGATCAAAATACTCGAAATAAGAAAACTTAACTATTTGCTGTTACCGGCTTTTTTCCTTTGGTCTTATGTATTCAAAGCTCAGAAGTGAACTCTGTATACACCTTGCATATCTCATTCTTTTTAGGAATTAAACCAAGTGTATTTGCTTGTAAAATAAGTGATTCAATCATTTTTAAGAAAATGTTGCTGAATGCTTTTTTTCAGTGGAGCTAATCAGCTCTTTGCAGCTCATGGACCATCAACATGTTGGTTTTTTTGGGTTTTTTTGTGTGTGTGTTCTTTTGCTCATTTCCAGCTCCATGTTTTTGTTCTTGAACTCTAATATTAGCTTCATATGACTTACAGTTCAGAGTATTTTTAGTTTATTTATGCAGCAGTAGGCAAGATGTGTTTTACATTCTGCACCAAGGCCCCCCCCCCCCCCCCCCCCCCCCCCCACCCTTTTGCAGTTCCTCAGTTCATCCACTGTCTGAAATGAGCTGTTTTAGCTCCTTTTCTCTCATTTACTGCTCTTAGCAAATGGAAGGTTTGAACACAAGGAAGGTGGAGCTTCTGTGCTCACACTCAGAACTGTGTGCCTAAGATGACAATATCAGGGATATTTGCCCTCAGTGACTTCATATAGAGCCAAAAGTTAGAAAAATTGTCTGAAACACAGCAGCATGAAGCCTGAGCTTCTCAGTTCCTTATTGACCTCCTTATTTGAAACTTTAGCCATGTTCAATCTGCATATCCATTAGTCCACCATTGGAATGCTTTATAGATGGTAGGAACTTAAGTATAACAGATCCACTGTAATTCAGTTCAGTCCAATTTACTTTATACATAGTGCCGGTTCACAACCACCTAGAAACCCATTCCTAAACCTTGGAGATCATCGAGCAGGCGGCCCATGATAACTAGAAATAGAATGATCCTATAGGAAAACCAACATCAGACACTTGTCATTATTATTATTATTATTATTATTATTAATGCTCCATCTTGTGTTGATACTGTTAGGGAATAGAGAAGTATGTTGTGGAGGATGTTGAGGAGTGCCGGATTCAGGTTCACCGCTACACTCGACCCCTTCGTATCATTGAGGGACCCTTGATGAACGGCATGAAGGTGGTGGGAGACCTGTTTGGAGCTGGAAAGATGTTTCTGCCACAGGTACAATGATGACTTCTTCAGTGCACATGGTTTGGACAGTGATGTTGATTATGCTAAAATGTTATCAAAGGTCAAATAAATCTTTATCATCCCCAATAGGGTCATCGCACTCAGTGCTCGGGCCCTACTAACATAAAACAAATTATCTTTCTTTTTTCATTTGAAATCAAAACATAAATTTGCAAAAAATAAGAAACAGAAAAACGGTCCATCCTCGTACTTATTCTAACTACTCCTGGGTTATTGATGGGATCAACTTCATATTTGGTCAGTCTAAACTACATGTTTTCAGTGGATCTACACAAACCTACATGAATTACAATTCATGGTGTTTTACAAAAGTGTTGCATCACTTTTGTAAAACACCATGAAGTAATTCCTATCTGTGTCTAGGAATTACAGATGTTTTTTTACAGTCTCCCATTTTCAGAAGCTCAAAAGTAAACGGACATACTAACATAATTTTTAATATAAGGATTGTTATTATTACTTGGTAGAAAATCTGGTGCAGTCCATAACTGCCTGAAGTTTAGAGCCCATGGACATCACCAGATGCTGTTTTCTTTTGAATTAAACCTGCAACGTTTGCATATCAATCAAATAACGATATTTCGATTGATTTAAAATCTGCCGTCGTAGTGTACCGAAGCAATTTTTTTTTTTTAATTGTCATTCTCCAAACCCTCTTGCTGGTGTTGGCTTATTTTATACCTTGTTTATTAGGATTGGTTATAGTATATGCAGTGTTCCTGTGTCTTAGAAATACTTTAGTTGATCTTAGTGAACTAGAAAGAATCTTTTCCCCAGGAGGTTTTTGTCCTTCACCAAACTGGATTCATTATTTGTCTGCTTCTTCCTGTGTGTACAGAGATATGAGTCAACAGTTGTGTGTTTACAGGTCATCAAGTCGGCTCGTGTTATGAAAAAGGCGGTTAGTTATTTGATTCCTTTCATGGAGAAGGAGAGGCAGGAGATGATGGCTGCATCCGGGTCATCTGATGAGACGGTCAGTGCATTTAGTAGAGGATTTCAAAGTAAGTCTCACTTTTGGCTGAGTTTTTCACAAATTAGAAAAGATTTCTTCCCAGGAGATCTGTGTGTGAAAATGTGTACAGCACTTTTCATAGCTTACATGAACATAACCAACTATTCATGTAAGTTCCACAATAAAGCCAGCAAAAACTAGTTAGGACTGATTAATAAATTAGCATAATCCTCAAGATATAATGTTATACAAATCTTCAAAAACTTGATGGAGTATGAAGTGTAGTCCATGTCAGAGTAAGAGTGCCATGGCCACAAAAACATGGTCACATTTGGTGTTTGAAAAGCTATTACTGCTGAGCTAAGCATGTCCTCTGTGTGACTCCTTTTCCTCTCATTGGTTCTCTTTTGTCTGCAGAATCCCTATCAAGGCACTGTAGTTCTGGCTACAGTGAAGGGAGACGTCCATGATATTGGCAAAAACATTGTAGGTGTAGTGCTGGGTTGTAACAACTTCAGGTAAAACTAGTTTGCTGCCGAGCATTCTGCTTTTTTCCACCACATCCTTCACATTGTGTTCAGTGTGCCTGCAGCCCTAGAGTGGGTGTAGTTGACTGAAATAGTACTTGCTCTTTAGCCAGTTGATTGGTCGGGGGAAATGGATTTGAAATAAAGCAATTAAGATTACAATTAATTGTAAAGTTTCAGCCTTAAGGGGATAAATGGTAATATTGTGATAACTGTTTCTTTAGATGATCCCTCTAGTTTGATAGGCTGCTGTCCTCTGAGGCTAAATGTTAAGCTCAGTGATACTGTCAGCGGTGCATTGAACAGTTCATTGCCTTTTGATCCCCCACAGAGCACAGTGTTGTATAACTGGAGAGAAGTGGCAACCATCCAAATCTAGCTGTAGTTTAGTGGGTGTTTGTCCCTGTGTACTGTTGCACTTGCATGCTGCTGATGAAATACTTGAAGTGAAATGCAAAATTCCTTACTGTGAATATCTAAGTGAACGGAAGAAGAGTTGATCTCAAAAATGGCATATCTTTAAAGATGACACAAAATGCTCTGTATTACTGTGTTTGACAGTTTAAGAGTAAGAGAGAAATCTTTGAATAAGTAGAAACAGATTATTGGAATCTTAAACAAGGATTTCTGCAGGTGTATCAAGAAAAAAATTACTTCCATGGAAGGCAAAATAGGACATTTACTGTGTGCTCGAAGTACCATATAAAGGTGGTATTTTTTTTTTCCAACTGGTACTAAGGACCAGCATCACTATCTTAAATTCTAATTGATGACTGCTTCCTTGACCAAGCAGTTCTCCTTCTCCATAGCTTGTTGAAGCTCTCCAGGATTCTTGCACAGCTTTTGAAAAACACAAAAAACAATTACCCTGTAATCTATTGTAAAACAAACACTTCATAAAATAAAATAACCATATATATTTAACAGATCATCATGTACATCAGAATCCATCCAACCAATATCAATTGATCCATTCATCTATCGTCTTTACTGCTTATCCATGGATTATATCTACATGTATTATATTCACATACTTTATGGATTCAGCTGAATCTACTGAAAAAGGCCAAACTGATTTCTCCCACTTCTCATTTAGAGTGATTGACCTGGGGGTGATGGTTCCCTGTGATAAGATCCTCAGAGCAGCCATCACACAGAAAGCAGGTATGGTAAGATAAATTGTAAAGTTCAGACTGCCAGAAAATATTGTGGAGAATTTAATTTAGCAATGTTAATATTAAAATGTTTCCTGGCATTTAAGCATTTGAAGCTGTAGCAACTGATTGCCCCAGTTTTGCTTTTTAGACAAAATATAAATTACTCGAGGAGAGCTGATTCATATTGACCTGCCTGATACATGGATAACATTTTCTAACTTCAGCGGCAGGATCTGGATTTAGCAAAGCACATTTGGATTTTACCCTGAGTTTTTAGTGTTAAGGTGTTGGTTACCATGGTACAAAGCCATGATAACTGACTACATGCTGTAGACATAACCTGCTTTGGACCACGTTGGTATGCTGGAGATATGACATCAGTAGGTACAAAATCACCACATATTAATACCCAGGGAGAGGGGGGTTGTTAATCAGTTTGAGCTGCTTTGGTGAAATTAACTACAGGCGCACTAGCGTGGCAACAATGAGACAACCCCCAAAACAGCAATGGTTTTACAGTTGGAGGCAACTGACGTTTTTTTTCCATCTTTATCTTTTCTGACTAATTTTCCCCTAATTTTGCATTTGGCTAAGGTCAGTGTCACTACTGGTAGCATAAGGTGATACCTGGACCCTAAAGAGGTTGCATAGGCAGTCCAACTCCTCCACATCAGTACATGCCAATGCCAGAAGGTCTGTTGTGTCTCCCAGCACGGAAATTCTAGGAGACGGGCAGTTACCCTGGGAGAGATGGACAGGGCAGTAGAAGGTCCTTAACCCATCAGCAGGACCAGTATCTACTCCCTTTGTGCAAGGAGGAACAGGATGAAGACTGCCAGAACCCTACAAAATGACCTCCAGCAGGCCACTAGTGTGAATGTCTCTGACCAAACAATCAGAAACAGACTTCATGAGGTTGGCCTGTGGGCCCAATGTCCTCTAGTGGGCCCTGTGCTCACTTCCCAGCATCGTATAGGCCCTGTGGCATTTGCAGTAGAATACCTGAGAACGTCATGCAGCCTGTAACATTGTTCACCATGACCGGTTTGGTGGTGGATCAGTAATGGTCTGGGGAGACAAATCCATGAAGGGTTGCACAGATGTGTACAGGCTAGGAAATACATTTCTGACATTGTCAGGCATGTATACAAGCACCTGGGGGCCATTTTGAGTTGCTCCAGTGAAATTTCAGCAAAGTGGACTAACCTGCTGCATCATTTTTTTCACTAACTTTTGGGGTGTCTTTGAATTCAGAACTCTGTAGGTTGATAATATTAATTTCCATCAAATCATGTGGCATCCTTTTGTTCCTAACACATTACCCAGCCCATATCAGTAAAGATATCCAGCCTGATTTTTTTTCCCCATTGAAATCTGATGTTTTCAAAGTGTTCAAAACGTTTTTGAGCAGCGTATATAAAAAAATCTACTTAGTCTTGTTGACATTGCGTCCATAACCTGCACACTTGTATTCGTCATTGCCATTTAGCTGGTGTTCTTCAATAAGATGCCTTTTATTCAAAAACTAAAAATTATTGTTGCAGGATTAAGTCTTACTAGTTTGTAACAGCACTTGTGTGCTTGCTTTGGTCACTCAGATGTCATTGGTTTGTCTGGTCTCATAACCCCCTCTCTGGATGAGATGATCTATGTTGCCAAAGAGATGGAGAGACTGGGAATGACGACACCACTGCTTATTGGAGGAGCCACCACATCAAAGTATTGCAAACACACACCCACAAAGCCTTAGTTTTGAAGAAATAACAATAAGAGATACTTTATCCCAGATTTGGGATAAAAAAATAATAAATTCTAAGTTGGAGGAAATGCATATATAAGTATTTGATACACTACTGATTTTGCAAGTTTTCCCACCTACAAAGAGTGGAGATGTCTGTCATTTTTATAGTAGGTACACTCCAACTGTAAGAGACAGAATCTTAAAAAGGATCCAGAAAATCACGTTGTATGATCTTTAAATAATTAATTTGCATTTTATTGCATGAAACAGGTATTTGATCACCCACCAACCAGCAAGAATTCTGGCTCTCACGGGCCTGTTCTTTTCTTTAAGAAGCCCTCCTATTCTGCACTAATTACCTGTATCAATTGCACTTGTTTGAACTTGTTACCTGTATAAAAGACACCTGTCCACACATTCAATCAATCACAGTCCCTCTCCACCAAGACCAAAGGGCTGTCTAAAGGACATCAGGGACAGAATTGTAATAAAACAGCTTCATGGTTAGACCAGTGCATTTTAGTCACAGTCCATAAATAAAAGCTGGCCTTATCCACTGTGATGCCCACCTCAACATTAACCTTTTGGCTGTATTCATGTTGTTTTATTGTGGCCACGGTTTACTATATTTGAACATGATGGTGGAGTTCTAAATCATCTGCTAAGCCCTAACATGTTTGGTTAGCAAGCTGCAAGGTATATCCAAAAAATATACAGATGTAATGTACAGACACACATATCTGGCTTTTCAGTGCTAATCAAATACTGGAATTTTACTTGCCAAAACTGGAGCACAAGTTTCTACGACTGCCTGTTTCAAACAGCATATTACCAGATTACTTGTCATTTCATTAAAATGCTCCAAAAAGGTGAAGCGGTCTAGTTCAGTGAACATAAAAACAGCCAAAGCTGTTTTATGTTCCTGGTATTTTAATACAGGAGCTAGTGCATTTGACTGACTTTTGGAGCCAGCCTCAAGTGGCTATTAGATGAACTGGAGCAGGGTCACCATAAAATATTGTGTAGATAATCCTGATAATGGCCACAAGCTGAAGCACATCAGCCAAATAATAAAGAAACTTATACTTTGTGTTTGATAGGATACACACAGCAGTGAAGATTGCCCCTCGCTACAGCTTCCCTGTTATCCATGTTCTGGATGCCTCCAGGAGTGTGGTGGTGGTAAGAATATCTACCTGCCTTTACTGTAACTTTTCTCTTCTTTCTGGTAATAGCATCATGTGCTTTTGTAGACATCAAACATTTATGATATACGGTGAACTTGTTACTTGTTAGGATATTGGCATTTCGCTTCTGCCAGTCACACAGTCATGAGTATCATGGATAAACTTGTGACTGATTGGTGTGAACAATTTTCACTACACTGAAGGGGCTAGCTGATGGTTGTGGTGTTATGTTGTTCACAGATGTTTTTATAGTCACACTCACACAGGTAAACTAATCATCACGGGTGTACTGATTTTATTTTCTGTGTTTACGGCTGTGTTCAAATATTCAAAATATTCCAAAGTCTGCATTAAGATAACCTTTAAAAACCCTGTCTGGATTAGTTTTAACACGGCACTTTTTTAAGTGAAATCCAGCACACAGGTTAACACAGCTAAAGTCAGTTCATGTGGTTATCAGGGTTATAATAGTTTTGGATTTTATATCATAGTTTAGTTTTCTTTTTTTTTTTTTTGAACTTTTTCCCCCTCTAATTCAGTTAGTTTTGATTAGTTTTTAATTTGTGTTTAATGGTTAGTTTTACTTTAGTTTTCATTAGTTTTAGTATTGTATTCTTCATACTTTATTTGTCAGGTACAAGATTCAAGGTGCAAGAGTAACTATTGTGCAGTAAGACCTCAACAAATGATGCCATTTACAAGAAACCAAAATTGTAATCAACAACCAACTGCTCACAAGATAGCAGCATTACGTGCTCATGAGACATCAACAGGGCGCAACATAAAGAAAAATCCAGTAAACTTAAACTCCCAATAAATGTCAAAATATGTATCTCAAAAATAAAAAAGTATTAATAAAAACATTTATCTAAAAAATAAATTAGGAATAAATTGGTTTGCCCAGCACTAGATGCAGATACAGCTTCAGTGCAGTAGATTAACATTACCTCACATGTGGTGTATAACATGAGAACACAGCGAAACATTATAAAAAAGAACAAAAGCTCAAATCCAGCTTTTCAACATTGTGTGTTTGTATTTGTTAGTTTATGGACATCCCAGTCTCACCAAATTTATCAGTGCATCCTCCCACTTGCAGTATTCCTGTGTATTAACTAGCTAGCAGTTATTTTTATTTTTTTTGCTGAAAATGGTCCACTGTGGTTTACACCTTGCTACATGGCCGCAATACTGGTTCTCTGTTGGAGCTGGAGGGGCTACTTAGAAATGCTAGCTTGGTTAGATACTCACTTTTAGGCCTGAATTAGTCTTTTGCCCTGGGTCTTTGCGGGGGCTACGCATACAAGTGGCCGATGTCTGTTGCACGTGTTTATTATCTTGTGGTCATGTCCCAGTGTTTTACCTGTGGTGCCTGCTGGCAGAAACAAAAAATGCTGGGACTTTTTTCCTCCTGGGTCCTCCCTCTTTGTGGTCATTTTTTTTTTCCAGCTGCAAACATAATTGTCCCTCTAGTTTTTTTTTCTTTTCCACTTTGTTCATTCCTTACTTGTCCATTCTGATAGTTTTAGCCGTCTACCTCCAGGAATTTGTGAGTCCTTATGTTGATGCTATGGTTATCATTCCTGATTGTTATTCTTTCACTGATAAATTCAAAAGCTGCGGCGAAAAGTAGCCAGAAATTCACGGGAGGACTTGGCAGTGCTGAACAGGCCAATCACAATCGTTCTGGACTGCATGGAATTACATTTCTCGATAGGTGCTCATCAGGTTGTGTTGTAGGTTACGGCACAGGTTCAGAGCAGTTTCCGTAGCCGCCTTGTTTGCGCTTCTCAGGTGGACTTCAAAGTTGGTGGGTTTTCCCCTTGAGAAGTGTTCCGCACATTTTGTCATTATCCACAACAAGACACTTATTTCCATCTGTCTCGCTATCGTACTCAAAGAAATCCCATATACGACTCTGCCGCTTTCTCCCAACCTTTACTGCTGACTGGTGCAGTGAGCAGGTGGACCACACACACACACACACACACACACACACACACACACACACACACACACACACACACACACACACACACACACACAGACACAGTGAGGTGCCCGATGGTGCTCCCAGCTAAAACTGCCAGAGCGGAAAAAGTGATTTCATATCAGTCCACAGCAGTTTTAAGTAAACTTACAAACAGGAAAACAAAGGGCATTTTATCTATAATGTCAGTTTGTTTTTGTTAGTTTTGTAAGTCCACAATACAGTTTCAGTTAGTTGTTTTTTCCTTTTACTTACGTTTTTATTTATTTCACTTAACAAAAATGTTTTTTTTTTCAATTTCAGTTTTTGGAATAACCTTGGTGGTTATACATTTAAAAGCTGTTTGAGTAGTCCAGAATGTGGTGTTTACTCGTACTTGTTTTCCTGTCTCAGTGTTCGCAGCTGCTGGATGAAACTTCAAAGGAAGAGTATTTTGAGGAGCTGAAAGAGGAGTATGAAGCAATCAGGCAGGAACACTATGAGTCCTTGAAGGTAAGATCAGCCAGTAGATAAACACATCCAAGTCAGTACTAGGGCTGGGTGGTATTTGGCGATTTTAAAATATAATAATTATATAAATTTACAAATGAGAGATTCAAATGAGGCCGGGTGGTGCAGTGGTCAGCACTGGTGTCACAAATCAAGAAGGTCCTGAACCTGCTGGCTGGCTGAGGCCTTTCTGTGTGGAGTTTGCATGTTCTCTCTCTGCGTGGGTTTCCTCCACAGTCCAAAGCATGTTTTTGGACTGTGGAAGATTAAGTGGTGATTTTAAATTGGCTGTAAGCCTGCATGTGTGTCTCACTCACTGTGTGGCTCTCTGTGTTAGCCCTGCATGTGCCCCGCCTCTTGCCCTATTATAGCTGCTCCGAATTGAGTAAGCTGTTAAGAAAATGGATGGATGGACAAATGAGATGGCCACTCACTACCATTCTCCCTCTCCGTCTGTCAGTGAACACAGCCCCACTCATAAGTTCTCCTGTAACATGTAGATACAGCACCAGTATGCCCTGCTCTTTACATAATGCAAAGAAAATGAACTGACTTTTACACTTGTGCTTACCTCTCTGATGCTGCACATCAGTCTGGGAAAGGTTATATGGGTATTGGCAAACAACTTCAAAGTCCATCATCTGCAGTGATTTTCTTGAATGGACTCGTTTCAGGAGTTCAGGGCTTTAGAAAGGCCACTTTATGGAATTGATTTTAACTTGATTTAAACAGATGATTAGCCAAAACATAATAACCACACACACACAGTGATCAAAGTTTTTATTTGATTAGTAAACTTAGATTAAAACAATTTTTGTGAATATGTCTTTTTCATATTTTATACGATTTGTGTACGGTGAAGTTGGCAAATGATAAGACATTGAGAGGCAGTCTTATAAAGGCAAGTTACAGTTTAAAAATTTACTATGCCACATATTTTACTTGATAATGCTTTGTTGGTGCTCATTTTTGACTCATATTTGACTAATTTTGTCTTACTTGAGGTTGAGCAGCACACTTACTAAAGAAACCAAACAGAATTTCTCATTTACAGAAGATAAGAAGTTGCACACTAATTGCAGTTCCAAAGCTGCCATGCCACGTATGTGAAGAGAGAGAGAGTGGTACATTCATCCTTCTTTTACCAATTGTATAACGGAGCTGCTATAAATGGAATCACATACTAAACTGTTGTTGGCACATGTGAATAAATGTAGATTGTAGTGAGTTATATTTCTAACTACATTTTTGTCTTTAGGATCGCCAGTACTTGTCTCTTTCCCAGGCCAGAGAGAAGGCATTAAAGATAGACTGGCACTCTCTGCCCAAGACAGGTGAGGCAAGAAATTTTCAGCAAAATTATCCCCCAGATACTCTGAGGCATTTGTATTTGATGAAGCTTGAAATGTTGATTTGGTTTCAGGTACAGTAATTATCTGATCATGCATACAGAATTGAAGTTCTCTGTGTTTCAGTATGTCCTCAATTCCTGGGCACCCGTGTGTTTGAGTTGTACAACCTAAACAGCCTGGTGGACTTCATCGACTGGAAGCCCTTCTTTGATGTGTGGCAGCTGAGAGGAAAATACCCCAACAGGGGATACCCCAAGATCTTCAATGACAAGACCGTTGGTACAAGCTTAGTCAGGGTTCTTTATAAATCCATCCATTCACTTCTGTTTATCCTGTTCAGGGTTGCAGGGCTTACACAGAGACAACTATCCACAGTCACATTCACACCTATGGGCAATTTAGAGTGGCCAATTAACCTAACCCCAGTAAATGCATGTCTTTGGACTGTGGGAGGAAACCAGAGTACCTGGAGAAAACCCACGCAGACACAGGGAGAACATGCAAACTCCACACAGAGAGAGAGGCCTGGGCGGAATCGAACCCAGGCCTTTCAGATGTTGTTCTAACTGTGAGACAGCAGTGCTAACCACCGCGCTGATTTCTAAATCACTGTACAAATATACTTAATTTGTACAACAAGAAAATACAATCACATGTAAAAAGCAGAAATTCAGTTAAAAATGGCACGGAGGAAAGAAGTCTAAAAGTCTTATTTGTATTTAAGTAATTAATCAGACCATAAGAGCTAAGCAATAATTAAATACAGTACAGTGCAAAACTCTTGAACCACCCCTCATTTCTTTATATTTTATTTCTAAGGAGCCAGACTTTCTTGTAACTTTTTTTAAAGTGATCTTGAGCAGTAGTTCTCTAAGTTTTCTGAAGGTATTTCAAAGGTTTTCTTCGGACATTGGCTGCTTTTTCACTCATTTTCAGTCCAGTCCTTGTACCTGGCCATTTTCAAAAGAATTTTTTTTCTTTGTTAAGCCACTTAAAATGACCTATGAGTCTTTCAAGCATTACAAAGGCACATAACTCAATGGATGAACCAGTGTTGTGTCTGTATGTAACACAACACATAAGACAACTTGGCAAAGAACCAATTATAAATTGTATCTTTTTATTATTTTTTTAAGCACTGTTAGTATCAGCCTGTTACAGAAACACATAATTTATTATATTTCTTTAATTAAATCTAGGAAGATGCTAGATATATAAAGACACATTTTGACATAAAATAGTTTCTACACCAACAAGGTGATTCAGAAAGAGCTATTAGCTGAAAACTTGGCATGCTATGCGTGCTATGCAGTACATAGTGTATAGCTATATATGTTATGTACTACCATCTGGAAAGAGTCTGATTGGCAGCAGCTTCATTTCTCAGTATGACGATTATGCCAAACACATTGTCAATGCATTAAAAGCCCACCTGGATAGAAAAACACGCAATGGAACACTATTAGTCATGGACTGGCTTAGGATAGAGTGAGCTGGACAGATGATCTGCTCTGCTGACCCCTCAACTGAGCAGCCAGAAGAAGAAAAAGACAAACTTAGTTTAGCATTTAGAATTTTATATATTGTTGCATGTTAATCATATATCAGATTTTACAACATAGACTAAAGCAATAGGGGGAGAGTTTGTGGATAATATTTAGGCATATCATGACAAAAGTTAGAATAAATATACAGCTTCAAGAGGACACAACAGTGGATCAGTGAGGAGTGTCTTACAGTGAGAGAGGGGGAAAAAAATGAAGGGACAGCAACTGAGCTCAGTGGTCTTTGGGTACTGCAGGTTCAGAAGCTCGCAGAGTCTTTGATGACGCCCAGCAGCTGCTCAACCAGATATTCGACAACTCCAGTCTGAAGGGCCGGGGCCTTGTGGGCTTCTGGCGTGCCCAGAGCAGTGGTGATGACATCAGGGTGTACAAAGATGATGTCACAGTGCACAGAGACACCAAACCCATCACCACGTTTCATGGCTTACGGCAGCAGGTGAGGGACTTTACTATATCCTCTTCGTCTTGACCCTTAAAGCAATGGGATATATTCATTTTTAAACACATTCTTGTGTTACAACTGCCTTCTTTCTGTTAGTACATAGAAGAAGAGCGATGTGAACTCCTCTGTGCTCCCAGGAATTATAGTCAAAATTTTCACAAAATGTGCACTGAAATTGTTCATAAAGCTTTCTTGTATATGCTGCAGAAACTCGAGACTTGGTTTCAGATCTTCATATAAGAGACAGAATGTATTTCAAAGTTACAATTTTCTGTCTGTGTGTGTCCACGCTGCAGGTGGAGAAGGACAGCTCCTCCTCCGAGCCCTACCTTTGTGTGTCTGATTTTGTGGCCCCTGTAGACAGCGGTGTGGCAGACTACATTGGATTGTTTGCTGTGGGTGTGTTTGGAGCTGAGGAGCTGAGTCAGCAGTTTCAAGCTCAAGGAGATGACTATAGCAGCATCATGGTCAAAGCTCTGGCTGACCGACTGGCTGAGGTACTCTTTCCTGAAAAAGACAAAAACCATACTTCTTGTGGCAGGAAATTATGCCATGGCACAAGCACCAATTTTGGCACGCTTGAGGTTACTTGCCAGTACCTGCTGGTTGGCTATTTAAAAAAAAAAAATCTAAGATGGTGGCCCTTTTTTTAGAATAGCTGCTTATTTCAGTTCAATTCAATTTTATTTAATTTATATTGCACCAAATCACAACAGTCATCTCAAGGTGCTTTGTAATGTAACATTAAGACCCTACAATAATACAGAGAAAACCCCAATAAATAGACAACCCCCTATGAGCAAGCACTTGACGACAGTGGGAAGGAAAAACTCAGTTATGGCAGGCAGAAACCTCCAGCAGGCTCAGGGAGAGACAGACATCTGCAGCCACCAGCTGGGGGTGAGGGGAGGGAGACGAGACAAAAAAACGTGCTGTGGAAGAGGACCAGAGATTAATAATAACTGAAGATTAAATGCAGGGTGGTGTATATAGAGTGAAAAGTGGTGATTGAAGAAGAAAGACTCAGCATCACGAGAAGCCCCCAGCAGCCTAAGCCAGCAGCCTTTAGAGTAAAGTGCTCTATTGGGGTGATATGGTACTATGAGGTCTTTAAGATAAGATGAGGCTTGATTATTCAAGGCCTTGTATGTAAGAAGAAGGATTTTAAATTCACTTTAGAGTCAGAATCTAACAGGGAGCCAATGTAGAATAGCCAATATATGAGAAATATGCTCTATCTTTCTAGTCCCTGTCAGCACTCTTGCTGCAGCTGAAGGCTTTTCAGGGAGCTTTTAGGACAGCCTGATGGGAATGAATTACAATAGTCCAGCTGAGAAGTAATAAATGCATGAATTTGCTTTTGAACATCAGTCCGAGAAAGGATGTTTCTAATTTTAGAGATATTGCGCAAATGCAACAAAGCAGTCCTACATATTTGCTTAGTATGTGCATTGAAGGACATATCCTGGTCAAAAATGACTCCTGTCAAGATTCCTCACAGTGTTACTGGAGGCCAAGATAATGCCATCCAGAATTAGTGTCTGGTTAGACACTGTGTTTCTAAGATTTGTAGGGCCAAGTAAAATAACTTCAATTTTATCTGAACCCAGATGCAGGAAATTAGAGGTCATCCAGATCTTTGTGTTTAAGATATTCTTGCAGTTTAACTAACTGATGTGTGTCATTTGGCTTTATGGATAGATAAAGCTGGGTATCATCAGCAATGAAAATGTATGCAATGCTTCCTAATAATGCTGCCTAAAGGAAGCATATATAGTGTAAATAGAATTGGTCCCAGCACAGAACCCTGTGGAATTCCATAATTAATTAAGGCATTTACACACCGGACACATTGTGAAAAAACGACATGGAATTCCTAATCTTTCAGACGCAAACTTGTTATGTAACCTATTTACCCACCAGATCCATAGCGTTTTTGCCAATAAATCGTCCTCATAAAATGCACTGTGAAAAAATGCAGCCGACATCAAGCGACGATGTGATGAGGTCCTGATGTTTCTAAACATGAGAAGGAAGAAACAGAGATGCCGGGTGCATCCAACTCTCACGAGAAAGCAGCAGCAGGGAGGGTTTCGTGGTTTGAGCCTGGAGTTCACTGCATCACCGCCGCTTTCAGGATATCAGCTCAAGAGTTTGCGTTGTTGTTGACAGAGTTGGGACCACATCTGAGGAGGCAGAGAAATAAATTCAGTGGCTCGATTGACCCGGAGCAGTGTGTAGCTGTGTCTGAGAAAAAATAGTATTATTTTACTGTTCCCATATCACTGTATATTCAGTATATCAGTGCGCGTTTTGAGATATGACCTCATGTTGCCAAACGTCAGAACAATTGAACTTGATCAAAAAAAATAAATGCGGCAAATTAGTCCCGTGAAATAACACGGTCAGTGTGAATGGCTGCATTAAGAACAAGTGAGTCTGAAAAAAATTTTCAATGCATGAAATATTTGCACGTATTTTATGCATCCGGTGTGTAAAGGCCTCGAGTGTGTGAAGAAGACTCCCCATTTATATGAACAAATTGGAATCTATTAGATAAATATGATTCAAACCACAGCAGCACGGCGCCTTTAACACCTATGGCATGCTCTAATCTCTAATAAATATTTTAGTCAACAGTATTGAAAGCTGCACTGAGGTCTAACAGGACACGCACAGATATGAGGCCACTGTCAGAGGACATAAGATGATCATTTGTAACCTTCACTAATGCCTAATGACTGAAACTCTTCACATAAACCATTCTTTTGCAGATGATCACTTAGCTGTTTTACAATTACTCTTTTAAGAATTTTTGAGAGAAAAGGAAGGTTGGAGATTGGCCTAAGACAAGTGATGGCTTCTGAAGTAGTGGTTTAATTATTGCCATCTTAAAACCCTGTGGTACATAGCCAGTTGATGAAAATAGATTGATCATATTTAAGACTGGAGCATTAATTAATGGTTCTTTGAGCAGTCTTGTAAGATTGCTCTTCTGAAATTAATTTTCCACATATAAAGCATTGGGATCTTGGTGTTGATTCCTATGTTTTTGAGTATGTTGAAAAAGTTTTTCTGTCTGTTAACTCTGGGGTGTGTCTTTCGAAATGCATGGCTTGTTGGCAGTGTGTTGTAGGGGTTTCGTGGTAGAGGTACTACCTTTTGTTTCAGCTGTCAGCCACATTCTTTGGATTGACTTCTGGCACTTACCCACATCCTACTTCTCTGGGAAGTGAACTGGGAATGTTGAAGACTGAACAATGGACATATGAGAGTTCTGGAACCTCATGCTGATCATTTCTTCAGGGATGGGAAATTCAATATATTATATACTCTTCAAGCTGACACACAACTTTTTTTTTTTTACATAGAAAGCGAGGGGAACAATGTCTCCATGTTATGTCTCTGTACTAAATGTTTATTTCATCGTTAACTTTCTTCTGTTGTCTTCCTTCTGTCCACCGTGAAGGCATTTGCCGAGGAGCTTCATGTTCGTGTGCGTAAGGAGCTGTGGGGCTACAGTGCTGACGAGGCTCTGCATTCCTCGGATCTTCACAGAATTCGATACCAGGGAATCAGGCCGGCAGCTGGCTACCCCAGCCAGCCTGACCACACAGAGAAGATCACCATGTGGAACCTGGCAAATATACAGGAGAAGACTGGTGAGAACACCAATAACTACATCATATCCTCACTCCCTGAAGGTGTTCCATTGTTGCTTAAGTAGTGCAAAGGTTATGCTTGTTGCCCCATACTGAAGAGAGGGGGTTGAGTGGGTTGGCTTGGATTTTAACCTGCATGGGCATTTTTAATGACAAACTAATACAGTAAATAATATAAGTTATTTGATTGTGAAGGTCAGATCAAGTTCTGCAGCAACTGCATGGTGCTGTCAGTATGGACCAAAACCTCTGAAGAATGTTACCATCACCTTGTTGAATCTGTGCCATGAAGAATTAAGATAGTTCTAAAGGCAAGAGAAGGTCCAACCCAATACTAAAAGATGTACCTAGTAAAGTGATCAGTGAGTGTACTGTTGTGTCCTGGAGGTCTGTAAAGCAAACCATCATAAATGGTAATTTGACAGTTAATCAATGCTTTGGCATGGATCTATGAACATTAACTAAATTAAAAAGTTGAAACTGATGCTGTTTTAAAGATCATAAAAAAGTAGGCAGATACGGTGGCATAAATGACCAGACTGACAGAGTTGTCTTCAGTCAGGACACACAGGGGCGTGATATCCCATACTGTATGTGTTGTACCGAGTGAACTGACTGAAAGGGAACAACATTGTTGTCCCTTATGTAGCAGGCTTGTCAGAGAAACTCAATAATTTTCTCCAAGCATAATATTCTTGTGCATTTCAGACCTAGCAACACCCTCAGACAAAAACTGGTTCATTCCAAGTACAAAACATCCACCCTAACACTCAGCTCTACACTGCATTTAAAGGGGAAATGACATTCTTTTGAGGATGCCAGTGCTCACATTTTGGACAGATAGTTTGGGAGAGGAGTAAAGGAGGTCATCTATGTCTAATGTGAATGACTATCATTGAACAGAGGTGGTGGCTTATCAGCTATCAGCCATCTACAACGCAGTCCTAAGATCCCTTCCCAGGCATTTCAACCCCCATTCACACATTGCCACAAGTGACCTAAATAGATCAGAGGTTTCACCAGTCAGCCCCAGTGACAGGAACAACCCATGCCTTTTTTTCATACCTTGGCTCATGTGATGACTCACATGATCAATAGTGGTTTAATGACCCTCAGAACCACCACCACGGGGACAGCCCACCACTAGGGGTATATTGCCTTAGACTCTTCACCAGTTGTTTGAGCACTAAAGAAGCATCTCCGAAAAAATGTCTTCAAAGCCTAAAGTCCAGATGCCTTCTTTTAAAGTTTTCAAGAGTCCAACAAGAATGTTTTGTGGAGAATCTCAGTCAAGCCTTCTGCAATACAACAAATAAATACATTTCCAACAAAGCTTTACCTATACAGCTCTACACAGGTTTTTAGTAGGTTGTTAAGTGAACTTGAGCTGAATGCAGAGTAATGAAAACACTTGCTTAAGAACACAGGCACAGAGAGAGTACAAGCATCTTTAATAGGCTGCTAAACAGAGTAGACCATTGGCTGAGTTGGTAGGTAATGATCCATGTAGTCCATGGAACAGCTTCAAAACCATCCTGTAAATGTGACTTTAGAAGCTAACCCTAACAAAACACTGCCAGTTTCAGGTAAATTAAGTTGTGCAACCCACTGACCTGCTGTTCCTGTCTTATTCATATTTTGTTTGTTATAGTTGTTCATTTCTGTGTACAATTATGCAGGTGTTTGTTTTCCATTTTGTGTATACTTGTGTGTGCATGCAGGCATTGGTCTGACGGAGTCCCTGGCCATGACGCCTGCTGCCTCTGTATCTGGACTTTACTTCTCCAACCCTCAGGCCTCATATTTTGCCGTAGGAAAGATCACCAAGGAGCAGGTCCAACTAAGTATCCATTTCTTAAACTGCTACCAGTAATTAGAGACAGGACTGCTTTTATTGCCATTCCTTTAGAATGAAATTACAATAGCATCACTCCCTTTGGAGTCAGATCAGCAATGGCTGATCTGACTCCAATAGATATCAATTTCTCGTGCTGATTTATGCTTTGTCCATGTCTTTTGAAGTTTGTCCTTGTCTCTTCATGCTCTCCTGTATTCCTTTTTTTTTTTCACACAACAACCAAGATTAATAGATGGCTCCCCTTCCCTGACCTTGGTTCCTACATCACCAAGTGTTGCTCACAGGGGATCATCTGATTGCTGGAGTTTTCATTCTAATATTTTAGGGTCTTAATTCCAATACAAAGTGCCTTTAATAGAAAAATGTAATTAAATTGCTGACCGAAGCTCACAAATACCCACCATTGTTGAGTGTAAGAGGAAGTGGAAAAATCTCACAAACAGGACAAAACCAAGAAAGACTGAATTTTGGAATGAGTACACAAAAGCATGCTTAACTTGTGTTCTCTCTGCTCATCTCATCTACAGGTGGAGGACTATGCCAGGAGAAAAGAGATGAATGTGGATGAGGTGGAGAGATGGTTGGCTCCCATCCTGGGTTATGACAACGAAGTATAAGGTGCAACAAAGGATTAGGTTTACAGTCCAACCGTTTCACTTTGGCACACACGAGTTGTTGCCGCTGACGGTCCCTCTCACTCACATCCCAGCAAGTATTATTTACCAACTTGTGAAAACAAAGCCTCAACCTTTTACTCTAAATTTTTAAACTCTTGTTTCAGAAATGGTCACATACAGTGTTTCTTTTAGTCCCTTATGACAAGCTTCTGGTCATTTAAACTTTGTGTACGGAACACAAGATGTCGTAGAAGAATTGTCTGTTGATGCAGTCATTTTGTCAGTTTTTCACGAGGAGAGAAATAGAGTTGCATGTTGGGTATGTTGGGTCTCTCCTGTGGTCCTACACAATCCAGCTAAAATGATCTCTAGTACTGATATCCTTGGGCTTGTTTGGGTACATTGGTAGGATTTTTGATTTTTAGTGACACTTTCACCTTCTTTTCACCTTCAGCATTTGAAATGTTTTAATTTTTCATGATTGCTGAAATTGCTGCATTTGTTATCTTTAAAGCGATTGGTTAACATTTTGAATGATGTGGTGTTTTTTCTTTCTTTTGAGAATGAAATGTAACTGTGGCTATAATATAACGCTCATGTCTGTGTGTTTAGGAGCAGAGCTCAAACCAAGACATGCTGCACCTAGCTTAAAAAAAAATACTGGAAGAAGGAGAACATTTAATCTAACTGTTTATGGGTGATCCATCTTTCTGGTACTGGAGAGATAGCCAAAGAGGGGTATTTAAAAAAAAAAACAAAACAAAGCAAAATACCTAATTAAGATTATGAAATGCTCTTGCTACACATTCAGTGCCAGATTTCAGGCTGTGCAATTTGATACTTGGTGGAACAGACCACTTTGCTGTGCCTTCAAACAAAAATGGCTTTGATAAACTGTAGAAGTGAAGCTTTCTGAACAGGATTAACACATGGGGGGAAAAAAATACAGACTACAAACAAAAGAGAGCTTCACTCTGAAGGCTAAAAGCAAACCAATGACATATGGCTAATTAATAACAACAGATTTCACACTAGTTTTATATTTGTGAAAGTAAAATTGTAGTTAAATACAGAATATATTAATTTCAGGTTTTAACAGTATTTGTCTGGAAACTCAAATGTACTAGTATACTAGATAACATGATAATAATAACACAGTTACAGTATGTTGGTCAAATTAAAAAAGCCACACGTCCATAAGTAATGCACATTTCAAACTCCCGTGTCAATGATTGTCATGTCTGCACATTTAGTTTACTTTAAACTACAGTGGAGATGAATTTAAACCAGTATAGCAGGAAAAAAACATTTTTTTAAGGTACTTTATCCCTACACGAATGTCTTGTTTTTGCTGACTTCTAGTGCTATAGCAAGTTTTGCACACACACACACAGAAGTGAAACAAGACAGTGGATGTGTTAGTTTAACTACCTGCTTTGTAATTCCTCCTTAAATGCCATCAGGGCCATAAACCTAATGTAAATAAACCAGATTATCATAATGTCAGCTTTATATACCAGATTAAAATTGTGTGCGCATTGTTTTATCTGGACACAGCTCATTTCAACTATACTGTTTGAATTTTTGAACATCAGGGTGGCTGGTGATCACTGCTGATCTGTTTCTTTTGTGTAGTTTGTTTTACTAACATCTTATCATAGTACTGAGGAGTTGGTATACTACAACAAAAACCTCACATCAATATGGGTATTGTGATTGAAAAATATATGCAGTTAGTTGTTCAATACTTAATACTTGACAGACTAATGGAAAAATATGAAAGATGTGGGAATAAAGTTTTTTCTAGAACAGTCTTTAACATTTTCTGATACTTGTGGGATGTCATAAAAGCAAAAGTTTATGGACAATATTTCAGGGTATTTTGTGACGATAGCAAGTGCTAAGCTTAAAAAGGTTCTGAGGTCCAGTCATGTTCTGATGGAAAGCTGGGTTAACCCAACCTGGCATTTCAAAACTGTGTCCTGCTCACCAATTAAAAGCCTGCTTTCCACACTGTCAGATGCAGCCAATTCCTGTTGACAACCACAAATGTTTTACATGAATTGTCTGTGTCCCACACACTAAGATCCTGAAACATCTCCTGATATGACAAATGAAAAAGATTTGTTGGCCTCCTTACAATACTCAGTGCTTTGGTGTCTGTTTTGCTTTGTGTGGAACTTTGATACTTTCACAGTCCCTTTTATTTGGTTACATCAAAGACAATGTGGATTTATGATGGTGCATCATTGAAAACACTATAAAAACTAAAAATAAAACAATCAGACTTAAAATTGTACCTGTCTTTTGTCTGAGTTTGTCAGGTTCACCTTAATATAAAAGCGAGAAGTCCGTCTGTGAAGTAAGTTGTAAAAAGTCTGTGGCTCTGGAGTAGGTTACTGGAAGGTGTCCAAAGAACGTTGCTCAAAAAACACTGAAAACACATCAGATTTCTGCTGGGGGCATGGTGGATATCTATACTGATACGGACTGCATAATATTTTAGTAATGAAAGGATGCCACAATGTTGGATGGAAATTAAGATGATCAACCTACAGAGGGCTGAATTCAATGACAGAATGTCCTAGAGGTATTACTGGAGTTAGGTCAGGTGAGTGTGGTGGCCAGTCAGTGGTGTCAGTTCCTTCATCCCTTAGATACTGCCTGCATACTCTCACCACATGGAGAAGCCCAGGACCCAGTGCACCAGTCTAGGGTCTGACAGTTGGTCCACTTTCATCCCAATATCTAATGGCAGTCAGGGTGTCATTACCTAGCCTATAGAAGTATGTGTGTACCTCCGTGGATATGCCTCCCCAGACCATCACTGATCCACCACCATACCGGTTATGCTGAAAGATGGTAGGTAGTATAATCTCCATGACTTCTCCAGACCCTTTCACATCTATCACACGTGCTTAGGATGAACCTGCTCTCATATGTGAAAAGCACGGGGTGCCAGTGGTGGATCTACCAAATCTGGTCTTCTATGGTAAATGTCAATCAGGCTCCACAGTGCCAGGCAGCGAACACAGGGCCCACTAGATGACGTCAGGCCATCCTCATGAAGTCTTTCTGATTGTTTGGTCTAAGGCATTCACACCAGTGGCCTGGTAGAGGTAATTTTGTAGGGCTCTGGCAATGCTCATCCTGTTCCTCCTTGCACAAAGGAGCACATACCAATGCTGCTGATAAGTTAAAGACCAACAGCCAGGTCTAGGCCTCCCAGAGTAACTACATGTCTCATGGAATCACCTCCATGCACTTGAGACTGCTGGGAGACACAGCAAACCTTTTGGCAATAGTACATATTGATGTGCCATCCTGGAGGAGTTGGACTGTCTGTGCAGCCTCTGTAAGGTCCAGGTATTGACTCATGCTACCAATAGTGACACTGATTCTAGTCAAATGCAAAACTAGTGAAAAGAACAAAAGATGAGGAGGGGAAAAAATATTAGTGCCCTCAACCTGTAAAACCATTTCTGTTTTAGGGATTGTCTCATTGTTGCCCCTCTAGTGAACCTGTTAATTTCATTAACACCAAAGCAGCTGAAATTGATTAACAACCCCTCTGCTACTTAACAGAACAGATCAACATCCCAGAAGTTTAATTGACTTGATGCTATACTCTGATTAAAAAGAGTTCAATTTTTTGAGCAGTGTCTCAAAAAATTGCAGTCCTTGCAATATTGACAGTGCCCATACCATAAAGCTATGGGAAAGAGTTGTTGAATCTAGGTTAAGAGGAGAGGTGGTGATTAGTGAGCAGCAGTATGACTTCATGCCAGGAAGGAATACTCCAGATGTAATGTTTGTTTTTAGTTTGTTGATGGAGAAGCACAAAGAAAGTCGTTAAGACTTGTACTGTCTCTTTGTGAATCTAGAGAAAGCATATGATAGGGTGGCAAGAGAGGAACTGCGGTACTGCATGAGGAGAAGTCTGTGCGGGTGGTTGGGGACATTTATGAGAACAGCAAGACAGTGAGTTGTGCAGTGACAGATGGTTAAAGGTGAGGGTGGGATACATAAGGGATCAGCTCTGAGCCTTTTCTTGCAATGGTGATGGACAAGCTGATAGATGAGGTGAGGCAACAGTCTCCATGGACTGTGATATTCACAGACAGCATTGTAATCTGTAGAGAGTAGGGAACAAGTAGAAGAGTCAGGAGAAGGGGCAAGCCTAAAGAAGAAAAGGAATAAAAGTCAGTGGAAGCAAAACAATACATGTACATGCTACATGATGGAAGCAGATGATCCACTGTGGCAGCTACATAAGCAATGCAGGGTCAGGTGTTTTTGGAGCCTAAACCATACAAAGAGCTAAACCCAAGCTTCCTTTTAAATCCTAACTTCACTATCAACCAAAACTTTTAATCCCAATAACACAAAAGTTTGGAATACACCTGATGACCTTCATCAGCTTTTAATCACATTAAATAATAAATAACACATTTGCTTTTAGAGCAGAAATTCTGAATACTTTTCATTGATGTTCACTTAATTGTATGTAAGTTTGTAGTATATAGCAGTATATTTGGCAGTATATAGCCAAATTTGCAAATCTATTCTCGTGTGTCCATAAGTATTTGGACAGTGACACATTTTCTGTAATTTTATGTACACCACAACAGTGGTGTGTTCTGAATTCACCTCACCCCCCTAAGCCAGGTGTGTGAGGTGTATGTATCCCACAGGCCAACAGGAACATGATAAAGATGAAGGAAGGTCAGCCACAGCCAAATACCTCCAGAACGTAAGACGGGTGTGAGAAGCCAGCTCAACGAATGGAATAAGATCTAAGCTATCAATACATATACCCTACTGGTCATCATAATAATAATAAGCTTGCCACTTTCAAGACACAAAAAAACTCTTCACAATGCATGAAGATCCATAAGTACTGGTGAGGGTCAGAGCCACAATCCAAGAGGAAACATGGAGCTGAAGATGGCCCCCTGAGATGGGCTGCTCCAAGAATGCCTCAGGCAGCTAAACAACAAGGAATCCTACCAGTGGCCAGAAAAGGCCAGATTAAAGGACAGCACAGAGGCTGTGATCATGGCAGCACAAAAACAAACCCTAAGCACCAGATTGACAGAGGCAGGGGTCTGCTACAGCTGACAGGACCCAAGTTGCAGACTGTGCAAAGGTGCCCTGGAGACTAAACATCAGATAGTAGCAGGATGTAAAATGTAAGCTGGTGTAGCCCTGCTGTGTCCACTAAGCCAATGCCCCTTGTTTCCCATTTTAAAGGGTCAAAGTGAAAGCTGTAGTGACCACGTATAGCGTTCATGTCTCATTGGCCACCAATTCAGAACATAAAATTGGTGCACCTCTGGCTTTTATAATACTGCAGTGGCAGATAAGGACAAGAGGTTGACAGGCTTTACAACACTCTATGGGTTCAACCAACTGAAAGGGAGAAAGGGCATTACCAATGGCATTGCTGCGTTCAAAAAATTACATGCAAGTGACTGGAATCAAGAACAATGCGACTCATTCAAACAACTGAAACTTGCCCTTTTGTAGTCTGTTGTCTTGGTGCACCCAGATTTCAGTCGCCCGTTTATCCTCTCGACAGATGCCTCGATGGATGGACTTGGCACTGTGTTAGCCCAGGTCGAGGGCTTTGCCAGTAAAGCGCTCACTCACACTCAAAGCAGATATCCAACCCATCATTTAGAGTTTTTGGCACCTAAAGGGTCAGTTTGTGATAAGTTCAGCCATTGACATTGTTATCTATCCATTTACTGTATGGATAGATAACAATCCCCTGACCTACATTCTCATGAAACACAAACTTGATGCGTGTGCGCGAAGGTTCAGCAAAGGTGGGTGGCAAAGTTATCCCCATACAATTTTGACATCAAATACATACCTGGCAGTAAGAATGTAGTCACTGATGCCCTAAGCCAACAGCTGTTCATCAAAAACTGTGTTTCCCAAAGGCTGGTAACAGAGCCCTATGAAAGCTTGCTGAAAGAGTCACAACAAGTCACATGGGGCCTAGAATGCCAGTCACTCAGTGGTGAGGAAGTGTCTGAAGTTCTATCAGGGCATGTAGAGTGGGAATATAATCCTGAGGAGAGAGTAATTGCATGGTTGGCTCATGACCTGGAGGGGCTGTACCGGCCCCTGAGACAATCCAACACATAACAGCACGGTCAACATACTAGCAGGCAGGGCATACATCTGTGCCGAATATGACCTGGAAGTCCTGAGGTCAAAATGGGATACGCCCCCAGGGGTGGTCCAGAATAACAGAGCTAAGATCCTGCGGGACTTCCAGAAACAGACAAATGTGTGATAACTAACCAACCACACATCGTAGTGGTGGATAAACAGAGGATGAAAGCTGTAGTGATAGACGTTGCAATACCAACTGATGGCAACATCAAGAAGAAAGAACAGGAGACGCCTTTATATATATATATATATATATATATATATATATATATATATATATATAGGCTGAGATGTTTATCTTTTCTCATATTAGTTTTCTAACGTTAAATCTAAATGTCTACAGCAAAAATAAAGGGACTGAGGGACTGGTTACACTGTTCCAATACTTCTGGAGATATATATTGACCCTATGAAATAAACTAAAATATAAGCATTCAGATATATGTACACAACCTAGGGTGATTAACTTACTTAATAGTGGTTTTATTTACTGGGAATGAGCTGTGCTAGCACTCTGCCTCTCGCACTGTGCTGGGATAGGCTCCAGACAGCAGGCAGTATCCGCACTAAAGCTTCCAGCAGAGGGAGCAACCCGACCAACACAGCACTCGCGCGCGCCCACGCACACTTGTAATTCCTACGCACACATACACACACCTGTGCAGCTCCTCCTCTGGCCAGCGTGAGCCATCCAATGAGAGAGGAGTTCCTCCGTGCGTTGCCTTTCTCTGCGCACACACGTACATACACAAGCACGGCGAGCCTGGGCGCACAGTCACTATACGAGCCTCACCGTGTTAACACTAACCATGGCTGACGGAGGAGAAGGCGAGGATGAAATCCAGTTTTTGCGTACTGTAAGTGTTTCTCTGTTCTTTCTCGAGCTAAATACGGTGCTGCATTGGGTCTTCATTGCGTCTTTGTTCTCGGCTATGTGTGTGTGTGTGTTGTGGTGTGGGATGGGAGTTTACCGCATTAAGGAATGACAGCTCCTCCACATTCTAATCACTGGTCAGGGAGTCCCCATCGTGCTGACAGACGATCAGAGGGGTAGAAGAGATGTGAAAACACACTGACAGAGACAGACAGGATGAGCAGAGGAGAGGTGGAGGAAGGTATGTGGTGCTGCTTTAATTGTGTCATAAAAAAGGAGTTGAGCATCTTGCAGACTGCGCGGCGTCGCTGGTGGTGTGTGTTGGGTGGATGCGGGGCGCAGTGCGGTGCAGACTGGCAGCAGGAAGTCTGCTGCATCTGCTCCACTTCATTTCAGCAGGATTGGACGCCCCTAGTCGGTGCTTTTGGAGCCGTCATCCAGTGAAGTCAGTCATCTGGTCCAGTTGGTTTATAAAAAGTTGCACGTGAATAAGCACGAGTATTTTCTTTCTTGATGAAGGGAAGAGATGGTATATCTAGACGAAACATCAGAATGAATATTCATTCACATTAATATGTAGAATATAGTGACAGTCTGCATGCAGCCTTTCTGGTCGGAACTGAGATGATTCCAATGTTAGCAGATCAGTTTCACTTGTTTTTGGAATCATCACTAACACAATCTTGCCGTCATAATGTTGATGACTGCAGTAGTACTAAGATGCAATGACTAGACAATTGTGTATAGATGGGTAGTCGCTGTTTGTGCAGCAACACATCAAGTTGAGCTTAATTTTGAAGCAGAAATAGTTGATATTTTTTATATCAATCAATTTAATGTATGTAATGTGAAAAGTGTCACTTGTAGTGACAAAGCAAGAGAGAGAAGATCATACAATATTCAGTTCTATGAGCATTTATGTTTCTCTCAGCTTATTTCTGTTTTACAGCACCAGGCTGTATGGTGATGGAGTGGTTATCACTGTCACCTCGCAGCAAGAAACTAGGGCCTTTATGTGTGGAATTTGCATGCTCTCCCTGTGTGCCTGTATTGGTTACCTTTTGGGTACTCTGGCTTCCTCCCACATTCCAAAGACACACGTTAGGTTAACTCGTGAGCCATCTTAAAACCCCTCCACTGGAGCGTAACCAATATTGGATTCTTACGACCAACACAATACTGATATATTGGCCAATATTTCCCTAACATTTCCATGTCGGTCCACCTTTGCAGCTTCAACTCTTCAGGGAAGGCTTTCCACAAGGTTTAGGAGTGTGTTCATGGGAATTTTTGATCATTTTTCCAGAAGCACATTTGTGAGCTCAGACACTGATGTCGGAGAAGGAGACCTGGCTTGCAGTCTCTGCTCTAATTCATCCCAAAGGTGTTCTGTTACATTGAGGTCAGGACTTTGTGCAGACCAGTCAAGTTCTTCCACATCAAACTTGCTCATCCATGTTGTCATGGACCATGGACATGTTGGAACAGGAAGGGGCCATCCCTGATCTGTTCCTACTGCTCTAGAGACCAGTGTCGGCGTGCTTTACACTACTGAATCCAATATTTTACATTGTGCTTGGTGATGTAAGGCTTGGATGCAGCTAGCCAGACATGGAAATTCATTCCAGGAAGCTCTCTATAAACTGTTCTTGAGATAATCTGAAGGTCTCGTGAAGTTTGGCAGTCTGTACTGATTGACTGATTGAAAGTTTGTGACCTCTGCTGCTCACTATGCATTTCAGCGTCCATTGACCCTGCTGTGTCATTTTATGTGGCCTACTGCTTTGTAGGTGAGTTGCTGTCATTCTCAATCACTTCTACTTTGTTATAATACCACTAACAGTTCACTGGAATATTTAGTAGCGAGAAAATTTCACCACGGGACTTGTTGCACAGGTGGCATCTTATCACAGCACCACACTGGAATTCACTGAGCTCCTGAGAGCGACCCATTCTTTCACAAATGTTTGTAGAAGTTGTCTGCATGCCTAGGTGCTTGGTTTTATACACCTGTGGCCATGGAAGTGTTCATTATTTCATCAGTCAGATGTAACAGGATCCCACATATAAGGGCTGAAGAGGTGATGGCACCCAAATGATACATGTTGGCCTAGTCTGATGGTGGTCAAAAGGTTGTATACTGGGTAATACAGATGTTGAACTTTTTTGTGACGTGCTGATGTAAAAACTGATGGTGAAATGTAAAAAAAAGGTTGCAGGATTACTTCACTAATTTGCTGTCCTGTCAATGTTTAAATTTATCTGAGAACTGGAGTCAAACCAGTTGGTCTCATCTCTTAAGGCTTTAGTCCATGAACGTTTCTGAAGCTTATTAAGGTATGTATGTCGATCAGCTATTACTGTATGTCACGTTCATGCCATTAAAAGCTCAGTCAGAACGTAGTAAATGAAATAAAACATACAGCAACATAGCTGAAATATCATTTTTGACCTTTATGATGGACACTTGTCTGTTTTTTCTTTACCAGTCTAAGCCAGTTTTGGCTTAATTTAGTGTCACTTAGTGTCAGTCACTTAACACCACATTACATTAAAAGAAGCATCATATATTGTGATATATCAAATTAAACACATTCCTGATGGTAAAATATTATAAAGCTGCTTCTTACCAGTGAGAAATTATTCTGTGTTATCTTTGGCATTGTTTTCATTTCAAAAAGCAATACAAAAGACTCTTATTTTACACAGGAGTCTAATCAGTCAGCAAGATGGCAGCAGCATTGACACATATATTTGGTTATCCTCTCTTTATACTTGAAAACTGTTGGTTCATTATGATTTTTTTCTTAGCAATTCCTAATTTGATTCCTTAAAAATATGTATGGCTGGATGAAAAAAATATCAACAAATTCAAGACGTTTGTGTTCATACTGAAACGTTTAGCTGTTGCTTAATTGTTTGGCATAAAATTACTCTACTTTGCTACAATGTATCAGTGGTTCTAAGTTCTTTGAAATTATCAAAATTTCTAATACAGTCTTTCAGTTATAAACATTTTTGTGGCCTTTAATTGTAGTTAGTGAAGTATATTTTGACTTTGGCGTTTGTATTTAAAAAAAAACAGAAAAATTTCAATATGTCACATCTGGTCAAATTAACCATTTTTTATTATTTATTTTTATTGTTAAAATGTTATATTGAAACATTATATAAAACAAATGTTGCTATTAAATAATTTAAAACAATGACCTTAAATTTTAAATTTTGTGGCAGGCATTTCATTGCAGACAGTTGCTGCTAGCAGTGTTAATTTATTTGGAATGCCAGAGGAAGATCTTTTAGACAGAATGCTTTAGTGTGGGCGGACTGCTCAAAGTCACAAAGTCACAAGGAAGGTGACAAAACTTTGGGTCTCTCCTTTGGCTGCTCACTGATTCCTCGCCCTGCATGTTTAGAGCCATGCCCCACATTTTTCTGGTCTTCCATGCTGGCATTTTAATATAACAGAGCAGAACCTAACATGGAGCGTTAAGAGGTGGGTTGTTGGGTCAGTTGTGTGTCAGAGTGATCGATGTGGCACAGTAATAATAACTTAATTAAAATATGGATTGTTTTTGTGTTCTTCTACAGGTCAGCTCTTTTACACAGATCTTAGGTTTATTTGGCAGACTTGTTCATTGTAAAGAAGCCCACAGAACTCCAGTTACTCCTGTCCTCTTTTTAATTTCCCGGCTCCATAAGTGAGTGGCCACTAATGTACAATTAAATTGCAGTTTCATATGCTTTTATATTTAGTAAATAGTGGAATTTATTTAAATATTTGCCAGTTTGACACAGTGGAAAACATAGTGTATTTCAGTAGGTAAACTCAAACATTATATGACATATTGAAATCTTATTTAGTTGGAGATGCAGAAACATGTTACATTCTGGTAGGGCTTAATGAAGAGTGTTGGAGTGATGAAAATCTTTTCTCTTAAACTGTGATTAAGATTCTTGATTATCAGTAGTTTATTCAGGAGCGCAGTGCCCCATGCAGCTCACTGTTTTTAATTAGCCCAGCCTTCTCACTACATCACCACTGGCTTTGCTGAAAACATTGCTCCTGTTGATAATGTTTAGCCCTATTGTCGCTATATCCTTACTGTTTCCAGTGACTAGGACACTCAAAACAGCAAAGCAGCTTCCTTTCAGGCAGAAATTACTTAATAACAGCTTGTAAGTTTACATCCAGGTTTTCGTTTCCATCTCCCCCTACATATCCTCTTCCTCCTCTTGTTCCATCCCTACCTTTCATCTTCCTCTGCTCCCCTTCCCTCTAATCCTGCAGCACTCCTGCTAAGTGCACCTTGAATGCAGATCAATACATGGTTTCTGGTGACTGCTGATGTGTCAGCACAAACCAAACAGCATGGCAGCAGCTATGTGTTTGCGCTCATTTAATCTCTGTTACAGGGAAATGTTTGTTTGCAAACTGTAGATGAAGCTTGAGCACGGAATTCCAAAGTAGCTCTGGTACAGATTAATTAATACATCAATTTTCACTCAGCTTCAGCAGAGCAAAATTAAAATGAAATGAAAGTAGTTTGACTATTTTAGGTGGCTCCAGGTTAACACACATGCCAAACATGTGAAAGATCCCAGGTTCAAGACCAAGAGGAGAGACAAATCCATAGAAGGGTTGCATCAAGAAGGGCATCCAGTGTAAACATCTGCCAAATCAAACATGTGGATCCATGTGCTGTGGTGCCCCCTTGTGAATAAGGAAGCAGCTGAAAGAAAACTATGACTAGTTTGTTGATTATTATAATGGATCCTTTTGATTTGTCTGCAGTGTAATTTCTTTATAATTATAGTATGCTTGGAGACCCAGGTGAAAACACAACAGCAATGTGTTTTGTTTTTTTTTTCTTTTCTTCCACTCAGCTAAATTTAATGACTACTCTTAAGAGTACATTGCAGTGAAGTTGCTCTTTTTCTCTTCATTTTAATTTTACTGACCCACCTGGTAAAAAATAATCTGCATATTAAATTTTAAACCTTTTTGTAAAAAATGCATTTCAAGACAGTGTAAAAAAACACACAGCTGACAAAATTTGAAGAAGCAGTCTGTACTGTCATGTTCCAGCTGTGTGGCAGGCAGAGTGTGGACCCAAATGCAGGATGCAGGAGATAGGACTTAAACTTAAAGATAGCTTTAATGCTGAAGATTTTTCAAATAACAAAATTCAAGAAAGCAGGAGTAGAGTCAGGATTACAAAACAGATGGATTTAAAGAGATTTAAATGAAAGAGCTTATGAAAACTGTATAAAAGACACATAGCAAGTGGCCATTATGCTCCTAGTTTACATCAAAATGAACAGTTTAACTTAACATGTTTCTTGTTTTCCTGTTTATTTGTTCCCCTCCAACTAGTGATTCATTCAGTTTATGTCATGGTGACCACTGAAGTAAATATGACTCCCCCATTTAATTGCCTGGTGCAGTTCAGGATAGCTACCAAGTGACAAAAATTGCTCCCTAGAAGGAGTTTGTTGATAATGAGCTTTTTTTTTTGTGGCCACAGTGGCTTTATTTGTAGCAGAGATAGAGACAGGAAATGGGGAAAGACATGTGTGCAAGCTGGCGACAGGCCGGGACTCAAACCTGCGCCGCCCGCATCGCAACGTGGTCGCTGGCTTCACCGCTAAGCCACCCAGGTGCCTGAGTTTGTTTGATGTCAAATAGAATGATATGGAATACAATTATATTTCCTTTGTTATTCTTTTTGCTGTGCATGTTTATCTTTTTTTAAAACCTGTGTCAGACTTTTAAATCAGTTTGATACAGTTACAGATAACCAGCCGTTTGAAGTAAATAATAAAATGTGTTATTTATGATAGAAATTATGCATATGAACATTTTCTGACCTGCAAAGCAGTCAGCACAACAACATTGCTCTATAAACTCACAAAGAAATGAATTGAATGAATACATCCACCAAACCTCCATACAGTTAAGTGATAAGTTAACCTGGTATATTTCCCGTTATGGTAAATGTTGTGGCCCTGTGGAACATGGTAATAAACAGGCATCTATGGATGAATGTCCAGAGATTACGTCAGCTGGCAAGTATTTCAGATGGAAATCCCTAATGGAGTTATCAAAATGGCTATTATAGGTGGCTAATGTCTTTACAACTGTTTTTACAACTGAGGTCCAGAGTATAAAGCTAGCATTACCCGTTCAACAAAGGGCAGCAAGCACAATGAGAAATATGTCAGGATGAAATGAATTGAACATTTCTTTTAAGGGTGAGTAACAATATGATTTTGCTTCCTCTTTTGCTCACCAATAGACCTAACATACATGGCAGCTAGAGTTCCTTGTCAGAAGAAACAAACACACGTAGCATAGGAATCAATTCTATAAACTGATAAAAAAGAACCAGGTTTCTCATCTTCATCTGGCTGCTTTTGTGGGATCAGGTTACTGCTGAAAGTGAATAATATAAATTCACAAGTGCCTGTAACCACAGTGGGGGTGATATTTGCTAGTAATACAAAAAACAAAACAAAACACAAAAAAAAAACGAGAGGTGCAACTTACTCTAAGGAGATGTGAGAGTAAGTTATCACTCAGAGCTTCAACTGTTTTAGGAGGAGGAGGAGATGCCAAGCTTATTTGTGTTAGTATAAAACTCAGTGTACCCATTATGCCACCGAAGTACCATCCTAAATTCATCAAGGGAGTTAAGTTACCCATATAAGGACATGCTGAACGGCCTGTAGAGCAAAACCGTTTTTATTAACACACACTGCTGACAAAGTACAAACTTTATTACATAGATGGAAGTTATGAACACAGCTTCTAAACAAGTAGTATGACACAAGCAAAAAGTCATGCAAACTATGAAACTATAGTTTAACTGTGTTGCTATCTGTGCCAGTTACAGTAATCAGTGCATCACTCCCATTAATTTTTGCTACCACCTCTTGGACCATGTACATAAAATTCACAGCTAAACATGCTGTGCTAAATAGGCATGTCACAATACTAGCAATGTGGTAGTTAGTGGTAGCACCAGATTAGTTATCTTTCAAACTAATCTCTTCTTTAAAACAAAGAAACAAATAAACATAATGCCTTAATACAGGCTCAAAGTTTTTGTTCAGCCTTTTTTTGGCCATAATGCACAATTGTGCATTTAGCAAAAAACAAACACAGCATATCAGTGCAAACAACTCATGCCAACTGTCAGACATGATAGTGGGTAGGTTGGTGGGGGGTAGGAGAGCCATACGTTTGTGGTATGAAACAGGATTTCATCTTGTCCAGGTAACTCAATGGTTAACCCTGGGTTTTCTGTACAACAGAGGTGTTTCACTTTGTATTGCTGTACCTCACATTGTAATTTATGCTGCAAACCTAACCTGCTCTGGAGAAGGTTAGGTTCCAGATTAAAGCTTGACAAGTACCACCTACTGACAAATCTATTCTCCAGAAAATAGTGTCAGGAATCCGGTCCCTTGGAACTGTATGGATAATAAGAGGGTCTAAGATTTTTCAGTAGCATCTAATATTTGTATTTCCTCTATGATCATCAGTAATAAATAAAGATTCTTTGATGCAACTTTACTCCTTGTTTTTTTTTTTTCTTTTCTTTTTTCCCTGTTGGCTTTTAGTAAAGAGTTTTAGTTTTCTATAAACATGTATAAATATGTAATCCTTTAAAAGGACACCTATTTGTACTTGCTCACCTATCAAATGTACACGTAGGGCTGCTTGATTATGGACAAAATCATAATCACGATTATTTTGATCAATATTGAAATCATGATTATTTAACACTATTGATAACTCATTGACCTTTTAAACACACTGCATTTTTTGCACTTAGAGAGCAGTCAGTACCTTGAAATCTAGGCACTTCTACAATCTCTTGAAAATAAATATTAATATTATTATAATATTAATATTAATAACAACCAGATTCATCCTGGTGGCAGAATGCTGGACCAGCTCTTTTATCCTCTCAAGGCTATTTGAGTGTGCATGGGAAATTGCCCATCCAGTCTTCATGTGTTTTGCTGACTTGGAGAAAGCATCCAACCACGTCCCTCGGGGTATCCTGTGGGGGGTGCTGCAGGAATATGGGGTGCCTGGCCTCTTGTTGGCAATTCAGTCCCTGCACCATTGCAGCGAGAGCTTGGTCTGCATTGCTGGCAACAAGTCAGATTTGTTTCCAGTTGGTGTTGGACTCTCCCAGGGTTACCCTTTGGTTCATGATTTTCATGGTCAGAATTTCTAGGCATAGAGGCTTCCACTGTGGTGGCCTCAGAATCGGATTTCTGCTTTTTGTAGATGTGGTCCTGTTGGCTTCGGGTGATTTCAGGTGGTGGCATCCAGCTCACACTGGAGCAGTTTGCAGCCGAGTGTGAAGCAGTGGGTAATGAGAATTAGCACCTCTGAGTCTCAGGCCATAGTCCTCAGCCAGAAAAGGGTGAAGTGCTCACTCTGGCTCTGGGACAAGCTGCTGCCCCAGGTGGAGCAGTTTAAGTATTTTGGGGCCTTGTTTGCTTATTTGGGGCTGGGTTGCAGGGGTAGCAGCTTTCACAGAAGGTTTCCACTTTGGTGGTCTCAGAACCTCATCTCTGCTTACCCTCAACCCACGTATTCACCTCTGCTGCTCAACCCGCAAATGTATTTTCCATACAAATGTGGCACCATTTAAGGTGAAGTAAACAAGCTTTCCAACGGTATAAATTTATTGCCAAGAAGCATTGTTACAACAAAGAAATAATCAACCAAACACAAATTTCCTTACTTGTGCTGATTTTATTTTTTAAAGGCCCAGTTTACTTAACATCTGTTCTATTAGGACTGTGATATTCCAGTTGCTGAAAAAAGGAACCTTCAGTCCCAGCTGAGTGTCTGATTCACGCCTCACCTTATATCTCTGTTCATCTTTTGAACCCGTTAAAGGTCACCTTCAAAGCATGTTCACACCCCTGGGTGCACATACAGTCCTCTAGACCTGTGGTAGCACTGCCATCTCTCACCTGATGTTTTAAGCATCTATTTTTCTGTCTTCACATGTAATCGATTTAGATTAAATAAATTCAGTTAGGTAAAGCTGATCTAAATAGGTCTAAGTACTTACCTTGGGGGTATATGCTTTCAGAATAGCTTGGAATCTGTTAGAATAGTCCCCCCCCCCTTCTCTTTTAGGGCTCAGGAAACCCATCAAAATGCATCTCAGTGAAACCCAGCAAGCAACGACTTAAATGAGGATAAAAAACAAAAGGCAAGTTCTGAAGTCTGTGCACTCTCATACCATTAATCTGTTGTACAGCATTATGTACCTTTTTATGATTAAAAAAAAAGATTTAAAAAAGAACAGAAAAGAAAGTGTGCACTGGAATGTAGCAATTATATCTTTGGCCAAAACAGAGACAAATGAACCTGTCAACAATGAGTTGCTTAGTCTGCAACAAACACATTTAACTGCACCATGGCTGGAACCCTTTTCCACTGACACGGTGCTGGTGCCAACTGCTCAAACCGTTGAATGGTTTTTTCCCACTGCGAACTCGGTGCTCAGCCAAAAAATGGGTTCCGTTCCAGCACCGTAAACTAGCTGGTCTGGAACCAAGGAATGCGTGATGCAAGCGGCAGAAGGATGTAACTCTGCCATCTTGATGTAAAGTTTTCCACCGTCCTTTCACTACATGGTGTGTATTACATGAAAAAAGCAATGCGATTTTCACGGCCGTGAATTAGGTTTGGGCCTAAGGCTGAACTTGCTGCTTAGTATCCGTTCATAACAGATAAAAGGAAGCAAAGTGCGTACTTGCCATCTTGCTCGTAATTGCTGTCTGTGTATACCTTGTGCTGCACACACATGTTGCAGTAGTTTTGTTTGGACCGTAAAATACTGTATATTCGCAGCACAAGAAATAAAGTTTACAAAAGGGGAGCGTGTTTGTGCCCTTCAGCTTCCATTTCCAGACAAGGAACCGCCCACACTCATGCATAAAGGAACAGCTCGCAAAGCAATGGAAACGCAGGCTCGTACTGCATTTTTGATTTTTTTTTATAAAAAGATACAGTATATACACAGGTGAATATTTTACTTTGAAATCCATTTAACACTTTAATCCTACTCAGCAGCATTAGATTAATATAAAATATAAATAAACTGATTAATTATAGTCTGATTTAGCTACAGTGATTTAGCTCCAGCTATGGTATACACCTATAAGTGATTAAGGGAGACTTACTGTAGCACCTTGCATTTTGACGTGTCCCCGGCAAATCACGTGACTTTCAAGGCTGCCATTTGTGTTTATCTGTTGTGTGGCGTTAGGCTCAGTGTGTTTTGAATCGAGTGTCCACCAAAGGTGCTCGATTTTGCTGTGCCATAAACTGCAACAATAAAAGCAAGACATCCATTGACCCCAGCACAGGTCAGAAATACAGATCCCATTGATTTCCTACCGACAAAGAGGTGAGCGATCAATGCTGTGAGTCACTGAGTCAGTGAGAATGATGACATGAAAGAAAAATGTGTTAAACAACTAATTGAACAACTTTGCTTTTTTATTGCTTTTTTATTTTAAGATATATGTCAGTACTCTGTTTATGTCATAGTTAGCAGGATCAGGACCCAAATATAGGCTCAAAAGGGGGGGCTGGAGCCTATCCCAGCTGACATAGGGCGAGAGGCAGGGTACACCCTGTACAGGTCGCCAGCCTGTCGCAGGGCCAACACAAAGAGACAGACAACATCCACACTCACATTCATGCTCTCATTCACACCTATGGACAATTTAGAGTTTTCAGTTAACCTAACCCAGTAAGTGCATGTCTTTGGACTGTGGGAGAAAACCGGAGTACCCGGAGGAAACCCACGCAGACATGGGGAGAACATGCAAACTTCACACACTCAATCAATCAATCAATCAATCAATCAATTTATTTGTATAGCACATTAAAACAACAGCCGTTGACAAAAGTGCTTCACAGGGCATAAAACAAATAAAACAACAAATAAAATAATATAAAACATAAGAACAGAAAACAAAAATAAAAACACAATAAAACCATAAACAATGCAATAAACAATGAAGAACTGTAATAGTAGTGCCAATAGTAATGCCAAGAAGATCTATCTGCCAGTCTGAAATGCACATGCAAATAAATAAGTTTTAAGAAGTTTTTTAAGAGTAGTAAGGGAATGAACTTCTCTTATGTGGAGAGGGAGGTCATTCCAGAGTTTAGGGGCAACCACGGCAAAGGCTCTATCCCCTCTGCTCTTTAAATTAGATTTGTATCTGGTCAGTGGCTTTTGATCGGAGGACCTCAGTTCTCTGATTGGGATGTAGGGCCTCAACAATTCAGTTAAATAAACAGGTGCTAATCCGTTTAGACTCTTAAAAACCAGAAATAGTATTTTAAAATGGATTTGAAAAGAGATAGGAAGCCAATGTAGAGAGGCTAAAATGGGCGAAATGTGATCACGCCGTTTAGTGCCTGTCAAGAGCCGTGCTGCTGCATTTTGAACTAGTTGTAGGCAATTCAATTCAATTCAATTTTATTTATATAGCGCCAAATCACAACAAACTGTCGCCTCAAGGCGCTTTGTATTGTGGGTAAAGACCCTACAATAATACAGAGAAAACCCAACAGTCAAAACGACCCCCTATGAGCAAGCACTTGGCGACAGTGGAAAGGAAAAACTCCCTTTTAACAGGAAGAAACCTCCAGCAGAACCAGGCTCAGGGGGGGGCAGTCATCTGCCGTGACTGGTTGGGCTGAGGGGAGAGAAAAGACATGCTGTGGAAGAGAGCCAGAGATTAATATCAATTAATGATTAAATGCAGAGTGGAGTATAAACAAAGTAAATAAGGTGAATGAGAAACAGTGCATTATGTGAACCCCCCAGCAGACTAGGCCTATAGCAGCATAACTAAGGGATGGTTCAGGGTCACAGAAAGACGCTGTTCACATCCCACATAAAGCGAGTTGCTGTTCACATCCCACATAAAGTGAGTTGCAATAATCCAGACGACTGGTGATGAAGGCATGAATTGCTCTCTCCAGGTCCGGTGGCGGGAGATATCCCTTTATTTTACTTAAAAGTCTTAAATGAAAGAAACATGTCTTGACTACAGAGCTAATCTGTTTATCAAATTTCAGAGCAGTATCAAAAATGACGCCAAGGTTTCTAGAAAATGGCCGCACAAAGGAGGATAAGAGGCCTAAGGCACTATCATAACCATCCAATATATGAGGGTGACCAAATAGGAGAATCTCTGTTTTATTTTTGTTTAATTTAAGAAAGTTAGACTGCAGCCATAAATGAACATCCCTTAAACAATCCACTAAGGTATTCAAAGAGGAATGATTGTTAGGTTGAAGGGGGAGATAAATCTGTAAATCATCCACAAAGCAATGAAAAGAAATGTTATGTTTTTCAATAATAGAACCTAGAGAGAGCATATATAAAGAAAAAAGAATAGGGCCTAGTAAAGAGCCCTGGGAAACACTACATTTAAACGGAGATACAGCAGATAAATGCTGGCCTGACTGAACAGAGAAATTCCTGTTAGATAAACAGAGAGAGAGGGAGGGAGGGGCCTGGCCAAGGTGGAATTGAACCCAGGCCCTCCAGATGTTATTCTAACTGTGAGGCAGTAGTGCTAACCACTGCACCACCGTGCACAGTGGTTAGTCACCGTGCACAGTGGTTAGCACTACCGTACAGGATATAAATTTCAAAAACAGAAACTTAATCTGAAGGGTGACACAAAGGTGAATACATAGGCACTGGCACAAAACAAAGGGAGACAGGACTATTTATACACACAAGGTAATAAGAGAGAAACTAGACACAGCTAACAACACCTAACAAAGTAAAACAGGAAATAATTAATGAACACAAAGCTGAAGTCACGGAGAGCCTACAATCAACTTTAACACAAGCAATCAAATATAATCAATCTCCAAGACTAATAACCCATAATTAGAATTCTAAAATAACAGAACTCAGAATGTAATAATAAACACAGAAACAAACGATAATAAGACTCAGCCTTACCGATAGTAATAAAAAAAGGTCTAGAGGTACAACAATCTAAAAAAGTCTTAAAAAAAAGAAATAACCATAAAATTCCAGAAATAATTCAACAAAACCCACAAAGTGTAACAGTTCACTGCTAGTTTCTCCTTTACCTCAAGTGGTCAAAATCAGCATTTTCAGTGCTTTGGTCATTTTAGTTTGCTTTATTTTAGTGCCAACATATAGTTAAAACACACACACACACACACACACACACACACACACACACACACACAAACACACACACACACACACACACACACACACACACACACACACACACACACACACACACACACACACACACAGTTCAAATTTGAAGTGGTCATTTGTTATGTTAATAGTTATCATTTCAATATTAGCACATATGGAGCTATTTGCATCATAGTTTTCTCAGTAAGCGGATAAGTAATTGATATTCAGCAACAGTTCCATCAAGGCTCTTGATATCTTGTAGCCTCTCTGTGCTGTGGAGCAGAATGTATGAGGATTCAAAATAGACATTCATTTTATTTTTATTTTATTTAAGGTTGAATAAACCAACTTTGTCTCACACGCACTGCAGTGCGGACAGTAGCAGAGAGGGTCAGGTTTGTGTAATAGTGGGGGGAAATAAAAATAGAAGTGTAAAAGGTGGAAAGCAAGATTGCATAGCACCCCTCTCCCACCCTTGTAGCTTCTCACTGCAGTGTTCTTACATAATCTGATTGATCATAGCAGGCTGTTATAATGCAGAGCTGATAGGGAGAAAGACAAGAGAGGAGCTGAGGAGGTGGAGAGTAGAGGGAGAGAAATGAAATGAGATGAAAGTACAGAGCACAGGAGGGAAGGCTCTGTGACCAAAGAGCCGTGACATCAAAACTATTAGTGTGTGTGTGTGTGTGTGTGTATGTGTATCAATCCGTGAGTGTATTTTTATTAGTGTGGAGATTTGAAATTCTTGTGTGTGTATTCAGATCTGTGTGTATTCAGCATGTGTGTGTACTGAGATGGATGGGGACATACTCAGGTAGGGGTGTGTGTGTGCGCGTGTGTGTGTGTGTGTGTGTGTGTGTGCGTGCGCGCGCATGTGTGTATGCATTGAGATCCATGTGTGCATACTGGGATCTGAGTGTGTCATCAGATTTGTAAATAAATCTATGAATCTGTACAGAGATTTGTGAATGTGTACATGAATCTGCAAATGTGTATTCAGAATGTGTGAATCTGATTTGTAAATGTGTAAATAAATCTCAAAACACTGAAAATACAGACAAGCCATTAGTTCCAACTCACTAGGCTTTTCAGTTGGCCATCTTTTTACATATGACTTTTGCTACACTTCTGCCATGTCAGAACCGCAAACATGTGTAACATTCTGCAAATGTGTGTGTGCAGAGTTGTCTCTAATTTAAGGGTTCATTAACCCCAAGCTCAAGTTCACAGGCTTAGGGCTTCCTAACACTCTCATTATGTACTACCAGGTAGTATTACTTAGTCTTCAAGTGTGGCATTAGTTGACTGATAGTGGTGGTTGTGCCGATGAAAGGCAGGCTCGGATGGATAGACTGCAGTGGATTTACCATATGATTACTGTAAGTACATGTTTGTGATTTTTGTTATTTTATTTTCAGTTGTCATAAGTAGCTAGTAATGGAGCTTTGTTTTAAAAAAAAAAAAAAGTTATTCTAACTGGGAACAGCTGTGATTGCTCAGCTTATGGTTCACTTCAAACTCTTACATCAACTGGCAGAAGTGAGCTAGCTGAAGTAGTTGGCTAAAAAAAACCTCACCTTGTGGGAGTCACTGGAGGATTTGATATTTAACTAGAAGCCATAGTGATGTGTGTGAACCTCATGTATAACATGACACAGTTTTTCAAATTTTCTGTTACCATTTGTTTTCAGGTTTGCATAAAATCACTTATGGTAAATAGACTGATTCTTATATAGTGCTTTTCTACTCTAATGTGAGCACTCAAAACGCTTTACACAACATGTCTCATTCACACAACACTTCTTTCTGAGTTTAAGTGCGTTCTATCTAACCCTGACAGTTGCATTGGAGAGCAACTTGGGGTTCACTATCTTGGTGAAAGATACTTTGGCATGCAGACTGGGGCAGCCAGGGATCGACCCACCAACCTTCTGATTAGTAGATGACCTGCTCTACCTCCTGAGCTGTCCTGAGCTACAGCTGTCCCTTACAGACATGTTCTGTTTTTCTCAGTTCAACAGATCAGGCAGTAATCAGGCCTGAGTTTGGCTAGTGAAATATAACTCAGCTGTCAAAAATGTGGTTAAATCACAGTTAATTTAGGATTTAATAAGGGGGCAATTACCTTCTCACATAGCTAGGGTCAGGGCCATGTTGGGTTGAATAGCCTTTTTCCCTTAATGAATGAAATCATCATTTAAACACTGCATTTTGTAGTAACCAGGTTCTTTTTTTTTTTATAATATTAAAATTTGTTTGATCTGAAATGTGTAAGTGTGACAAATACGCAAATAAGTATGAAATCCGGATGGGGTAAATACACTGCTAAAAAGAATTAAAGGAACACTATAAGAACATGTCAGATCTCATTTTGGGGGGGGGGGGGGGTCTTGCTGGATCTCTGTACTAATATAGACTGGATAATGTGTTAGGATTGAAAGGAATCCAAATTGTTTGATGGAAATGAAGATTATCAACCTACAGAAGGCTGAATTCAAATACACCCTGAAAATGAAAGTGAAAAGCCATAGAGTAAATGCCTGTCTCCTGGCATCTCCTCCATGCTCTTGAGATTATGCTGGGAGAGCAAACCTGGCAATGGCACATATTGATGTGCCATCCTGGAGGACTTGGACTATCTGTGCGACCTTCGTAGGGTCCATATACGGCCCCATGTGAGGCCAATAGTGACACTGATTTTAGCCAAATGCAAAACCAGTTAAATAAAAACGTCCCTCTAGTGCAAGGGTCTCAATCTCCCGGCACACGGGCAACTTCTGGCCCACACCTCCCCCTTGCTTCTGGCTCATGAATTGATGTCAAAAGTATAATACAATTTGGCCCTTTTAAGTTTTTTTTTGTTGTTGTTGTTTTTTTTTTTAATTTTGCTTTCCCCTCCAATTAAAAAAAAAAATTCTCATGTAATTTAAATCAAAGGTCTCCAGATACGGGGCTATACTGAAAAAATCAATTGCTTACATTATTTCAGTTTTATTTATTATGAGTCAGAATGATGTTTTAACCCTCATAATATCCTGGGGTCTTTTTAGACCCCAAATGAAATCTTTTGCCATTTAAAATGTTTTTTTTCATCAAAATACCTGAAAATAACAGGGGTTGTTCAATACTATGCTCTTCGTTATTAAAATCAATTTTACATCATTTGACTGAATTATGGGTATTTATTGAATTTAATAACACCTGTTGTCCTCTGGGGTCAAAAATACCCCACAGCACAAATTGGTCCAATGGGTCAAATTGTCACCCCGTACAGCTTTCCAAAACATCTTTGATGTGGGAGATCAAACAATGGTTATAGCAGCAAAATAAAACAAAAGAAATAAAACAGGGCCTTTCTCACAGGTGTTTAGGTGTTTCACATTGTGCAACATGCAGAGGAAGAAGCTCTATACTGCACCAGAGGCGTGTGCCCTAATTTTTAACAATTTGGTGGGAAAGAATGACCAGGAAGACAATGCTGAGTGTAATGAGGAGGAAGAATCAACTACAGAGGAGGAAAATAATGATAAGGTGACAGATCCAACATACAGACCACATGCTACCGCTACCTCTGAAGAATTCCCCACATCACGTGCTGCAGAAATGAAAGATGGGTATGAAATGGAAAAAAAAAATGAACATGATGATGGAGTAGAATCTAAAAATGTTACAAGTGGAGAACTGTGCTCACAATGATGAGGAAGAATCAACTGATGAAAAAGATTCTGAGCAAGAGTTCCTCTGCCCCTGCAGCACCTCTGGGGGATTTACCCATTGCTCAGTCCAGCTGAACAATGGGTAAATCACCCAAAAGAAGTAGTTGCAAATTCTGCCCTCTCCAGAATGATCTCAAGACATTAAAAATATGCCAAAAATACAATAAATACATCTGAAAAGATCACGCATTACTACTTGCCTTGCATGCAACTTTAGGGCCCATTCAGACAGTTTTTTCTGAAAAAAAAAGTTTGTAACGATAAAATGTTTTGGAAATGAATGTTGGCATGTTTTATATGTCATTTAATGAGTTGGAATAAAGTTGTCTAAAAAGTTGAAACACAAAGATTTATACCGTATCCTATAAAAAGAGTCAAACTCAATGGGGTCAAAATTGACCCACTGAGTAATTATTTTTACTCAATAAAAAGGTGAAAGTTTTTGAAAATGAGGTCTTACTGGACTTGAACTTCAAAAAAGAGAAAAAAAATTGTGTGTATGTGTTTGACTGAACTTGTTACTAAAAGTGTAGCACAAAATTGGGTGAAGTATCCACTTTATATTCCTTAAAAACGGTCAGACTCGATGGGGTCTTTTTGGACCCCAGAGGACAAAAGGTGTAATTATGGTGTAATTATTTTCTGCCATTAGAAAAATTGAAGTGATTTAAAAAAAAAACAACCTCACTGAACTCTGCCAAATACCAGTCTCCAACATGTCAAATAGTCCAAATTATATTACAAAGTAATGGGGTATACTTTTATATAAACAATAGTTATTGTCCCTAAATTTCAAAACAAATGGAAAAATTTGGGGTAATGCATTTGACTGAAGTAGGACTAAAGATATAACACAGAATTGATTGACAAACACAATGTATGCTTTAAATAACAGTCAAACCATTTGGGGTCTTTTTTGACCCCAGAGGACAAAAGGTGTATGCAAATTGGGAGGACATTATGAGGGTTAAAATGGGCGGATTCTCACCATTACATCTGTCTATGACTCACTCTTGACCCGTGTAACGACACTTGTCGTGGTCATGTGATACATTACCGCTAAATTTAAACTCAAAAGCTTCACTGCTTCCAGTACCTGTTCAGGTCTTTACACACAGGACGCGTAAATTTTGTGCATTAAAAATATTTTTCAGACTCGCCTGTTCTTAATGCAGCTGTTCACACCGACCACGTCATTTCACAGGACAAATCTGTAGCATTTATTTTTTCGAATCAAGTTTTATTTTATTTATTATTTTTTTTCCTTACTTTCAGAAGCGAACAAACAGATCTGACCAACTGGAGCGCTGCATTTCGCGACATGTGAGCTTATAGAGTAAAACTCGCACCGAAACACTGAATATACAGTGATGTGGGAACAGTAAAATCATAATATTTTATCTCAGACACACAGCTACCTACATGCTGCTCTAGGTCACTCTCTGAAAATATTCTCTGCCTCCTCAGATGTGATCCCAACTCTGCCAACAAGAGCTCAAACAGCCCACTGACATCCTGAAATATGCATGAAAGGGGTTGGGATTCAGCTTCAACTCCAGGATCAAACCATGAAACTCTCCCTGCTGCTGCTTTCTTATGAGTTGAATGAAGACAGAATCTGTTTCTTCCTTCTCTGGTTTAGAAACATCAGGGCCTCATTACATCATCGCTTGATGCCGATTTCATGATTTTCACAGTGCATTTTATGAGGACAGTTTATTTGCAAAAACACGTCCGGTGGTTAAAGGCCTTAATGAACTAGGTTAAAAAGAAATACACACACACACACACACACACACACACACACACTGGCCCTCCACTGAGATGACCGAGCCAGCAGTGGCCCCAGGTCATTTGAGTTTGAGACCCCTGCAATAGTGCATCTGTTGTTAATTTCATTAACACCAAAGTAGCTGAAACCAACCCCCTCTGCTACTTATCTGACCATATCTGTATCTCAGAAGTTTGACTCAATGCTATACTTTGATTAAAAAAATGTCCTTTAATGTTTTTGAGCAGTATACTTTTTTTTTTTAATTACTCTCTGGCTCTCTTTATTAATCTCTGGCACATCCACAGTATGTCGTTTCTCCTGTCTCCCTCCCCTCACCCCCAACCCATTACGACAGATGGCTACCCCTCCCTGCGTCTGGTTCTGTCAGTTTCTTCCTGTTAAAAGGGAGTTTTTCTTTCCCACTGTCACCAAGTGCTTTCTCATAGGGATCATCTGATTGTTTATGTGGCCTGCTGTATTTTATATGACATAAAAGTTCATAGGTCTGTTATCCTAAAGAAAACTGTATCAGGACTTACAGATAATGGACAGTATAGTGAAAGTTTGCATGACCCTGTACTGTATCTGACTTGATTGTGCTGAGCTTTTCACCTCCTTTTGGAGTCACAGGAGAAGGGAGGAAATAAAAATGCAGCTGGAAGATGTGATGTGCATGACAGACATAGTGGGTTTGCAAACTGTTTTTGGAAAAGATGTGCAACTGATAACTCTTCTCACTGTCACAATTCTCAGGGATGCTAAGGTATTCATGAGTTAAATTACTTACAAAGTTTACTTTTTGGAAACTTTGCTTATAATATACCTATTCCCGGTTTAGCAAAAGCACAACCGCCACTATATGATTGCTACATGCATTTGCAGATCTGCCATGTAGAAGTGTAGTAAAAGTCATACCAACTGAGGAACTGAGTGAGTTGTAATTGATGTCTGTATTTTTAGTGCTTTGAGCAAAGCTTTAAGACTAAGGCTATTAATATCTATAAATGCTTACAGATTTATGTAAACATTCACAAATCTGATAATACACACATTCTGAATACAAGTTTGAAAATTCCTGTACACACACACACACACACACACGCACTAGTTTTGCTACACTAATAGTCCCACATTATTCTCATGCTGTAAACCATAAGATATGTATTTAGTGGCTCTCAGAGCCGGCCCAAGGTATAATGAGGCCCTAAGCAAAATCTGATTTGGGGCCCCCACCCCAGCTAAACCCATCACCAACCAACCATCTCAGCACTGCCATGCTTGATTGATTGTGCATTGTACATCTAAAATGCCTATTTCTATTGCTATTGTATTTACAAAACAAGTTAACTATTTTAATTGGTTTTGGAATTTGTCAAAAGGCAAGAACAGTTGCAAGCCTACATATTAGTTTCTTACATAAACTATAAATGTAAAAACAGACAATATTAGCTAAATTAGGTATACACATATATAGTAAAATCCAATAAATAAATAAAATACAAACTATTACCGTATTTTCCCAACTATAAGTCGCACTTTTTTTCATAGTTTGGCCGGGGGTGCAACTTTTACTCTGGAGCGACTTATATGTGAAATTATTAACATATTAACCAACATACTCCATCTCTGAACGCTCTGAACCTGAGCATTAAGGCAGTCTTGTGTAAGCTGTGGGAGCAGTGGATGATGGATGGAGAGCACAGCTTCATGGCAACCAGGAGAATGCGCCACCCAACTTTCCTGGAAGTCATTGGATGGATCGACAAAGCGTGGGCTTCAGTGACAACTGAAACCATCCTGTCGGGATTCAGAAAACCCAGAATAATTGGAACTGCAACTGATGATGAGTCTGACGAAAGCGACACAGAAGAGGAAGCGGCGCTTCGTCTACCTACGGAGTGTGCGGAGTTGTTTAGAAATAACACAGAGGAAGAAGAATTCAGTGGATTGATGGTTTGGTAAACTTGTTAGCATGTTCTTTATGCTATGGTTATCTGAATAACTGTTAATGTTATGTTAACATACCAGACACGTACTCGGTTCGTTGTGTGTCATGTAACTGAATGTGTTATGTTAGCATACCATAGGCGTAACCGTATTCGGCATGTTCTTTAATCCATTATTTTTTTAAATTGCCTTTCAAGATGAAATGTCTGCTCTTGGTCTCAGATTCTATCAAAAACAATCCAATGCAACTTATAGTCCAGTGAGACTTATATGTTTTTTTCTTCTTTATTATGCATTTATTGGCTGGTGCGACTTATACTCCGGAGCGACTTATAGTCCGAAAAATACGGTAATTAGAAAAGGTGTTGCAGAATAGGATTGTAAAATTGTCATGTCACCTGTAATCAGCTTAAGAAGCACTGTGGGAGGCATCATGGGCTGATGTTCCAAAATATTTAAAGTGTTCCTGGGAAACAGTGGATGGAATGGGTTTTACTTGAGTTTATTTGACCAAATTATAGCATACTCTAATACCTCAGTGTCATGGCTAGAGGTGTGGTGGAGACTCACACAGACTGGGAGAAAAGTTCACAAGTTTATTTACACCAAAGTAAGCAAAAAACCAAACCAAATCCGCTCTACAAACAAAAGCACTTCCTCTCTGCTCTCTTCACGGGTCTCTCCAGTTTTCCTGCACAGAAGAGAGCAGAAGACAAAGGAAAGCCAACACAGGAGCAGGTTAAAGTAACTGGAGAGCCAACTGTACTACACAAGTGTTAATCTCAAGGCCCGTGAGATGATTTCATATAGCTGTTATTAATGGCCTGTGAGGAAATAGCACTCCCATCACTTATACTACAAATCCCACAATTCACTGCAACAGATGCCGTGCAGGTCAAGACCTGTGCACTAACGTTTCCTGAGTTGCCAATAACACATTGATCAGTGATCAGTGGATAAAAACATCAGTCGGCACTTTTTACAGTGATATTTAAGCTAGCCCCTCCCCCCAAAATGGCCAAATGAAAAGTGGAAAATGGGGATTTTCCAAACAGACAAAGCAAAGGAGCTGATTGCTGACATCAGAGGTAAACCATGTGTCTCTTTTTCTCACCTGTGATGTGTGGGGAAAAGAGCAGAGTGGTGGGACGGATGCAGGAGAAGATGCAGAGGGAGACCTGCACTGGTGAGCTGATAGTGCATCACTGCATCACACACCAGGAAACGATGCGCAGCAAAGTCCTGAAGACAGATTGTGTCATAAGCACCCAAACAGTGAACTTTATAACAGGCAAAGGTTTAAATTACTGGCAATTTTGATCTTTTCTGGAGGAAATAGCTTCTGAATGTGGTGACATGCCTTATCACACAGGTGTGATGAGCTGCCTGAGCTCATTGAAAGTAAAGCAAAAGACTCAGTAGGGCTCCGGAGTGAAAGGTGGCTGTGTGATTCGGTCTTTCTCTGTGACATCATGAAGCTTTTTAACGTGTTAAACCTGCAGCTTCAGGGACTCTACGCACACGTATGATGCAGTGAAAGCTTTTCAAGTAAAGTTGCACCTGCGAGGGGGGCAGATGCAAAACAGGAATTTATGCCTCTTTCCATGTTGCCAAAAAAAAAAAAAATCAGACCAGGTCTCCACTGCTGTGTTCGCAGCTGCACTTTTTTCACCTTTTTCATCTAACTAGGGCTTCCATAATTAGCTGATGGCCACCAGGTGAGTAACTAGGTAGGTGGGACGTGGGTTAGGCTTGCCCCTGAAACACAAGGTGAGTTAAAAACACAAATGATAGAGAGAAGAGAGTGGGAGAGCTGAGAGGAGAGAAAAGAAAGAAAAAGTGGATCAAACTAAGAGGAACAGTGGACCATGACACAGAGGAACAACAACACCCAAAGCAAGGCTTACTAACTCACTAACTGAGATGCAACAGTGCTGGAATATAACTGCAAATACCCCAAAATGATAATCTGCATAATGTAACACTGTTACCAGAGCCAAGTCTTTGATACAGAAATTCAGTTTCATTGACACAATGCTAGTCACGTGGGATATGTCTCAACCTGGCAGTAGGATAAGCCAAGTATCTAAAGATATCCCATTAGTATGTGACTAATGTTGTGCCTCAGTTCAGAAAACTGTGGTTTTGTTTTAGTACAGAAAAAGTATCCAAATTGGGAACAGTTCTTTATAGCCTATCTAATGCAATATTTTACATTATAATATGTAAATAATCAAGGGTATTTAAGAGCACATATGGTTACTAGGCTCCTACAGTAACTGACTAGTGAGCTAATGGTAGGTGACCAACCATGATGCCTGTGGTTTCCAAACAACATAACCTAAGCTCACCATGCACTGACTGAAATGATGGCTTGTTTGATGCTTCAGGTTAACTAATATGTATGTCGAAGACCTTCACCCAAGAGACCTTACCTCACCCAAGAGGCATCCTAGTCAGATGCCCGATCTACCTCTACTGGCTTTTGATGTGGGGCCTAAGACACTCCCTACCCTATCTCTAAGGGAGAAAACTCATTTCCACTGCTTGTATCTGTGATATCATTCTTTCTGTCACTACCCAAAGATTGTGACCATAGGTAGCATAGCTCTCTCTATACCACAATGGACCAGTGCAGCATCTATATCACTTCTGCCACAGCCCCAGTCCATCTGTCAATCTCTCACTCCCCTCTTTGCTCACTCATGAGCAAGAGCCTGAGATACTTATCTCTTCCACTTGAGGCAGCAAGTCATCCCTGAGCTGGAGTGGGCACTCCACCCTTTTCCAGCTGAGGACCATGGCCTCAAACTTAGACATGTTAATTCTCATTCCGACTGCTTCACACTTGGCTGCAAACTGCTCCAGTGTGAGCTGGATGCCTCCACCTGAAGCCAACAGGACCACATCTGCAAAAAGCAGAAATCTGATTCTGAGGCCACCACAGTGGAAGCCTTCTGCCACTTGGCTACACCTAGAAATTCTGTCCATAAAAATTATGACCAGAATCAGTGACAAAGGGCAGCCTTGGCTGAGTCCAACACCCACTGGAAATGAGTCTGACTTATTGCCAGCAATATGGACCAAGCTCTCGCTGCGGTTGTACAGAGACTGAATGGCCTGCAACAAAGGGCCCATACTCCAAGGCACCAACCACCTTGCAGCCATAGCTCTGAGCAGCAGCCTCAACAATGGAGGTGCAGAACATCGCTGCAGTTGTACAGGGACTGAAAGGCTCATAACAGTGGGCCAGACACCCCATACTCTTGCACCCTTTCCAGAGCCACAAAACACATGTATGTGCATTCACACACACTCATGAATTTCCTTGAGAGGTTGAAGAGCTGGTCCAGTGTTTTACCACCAGGACTAAAACATTGTTCCTCTGTAATACATGATTTGACTAATGACCATCACCCTGGCATAGACCTTCCTGGGGAGGCTAGGTGATAGTTGGAGCACCCAGTTCTTGAATATGGGAACTACCATCCCAGTCTGCCAATCGAATGGCACCACCCCAGATCTCCACATGACATTGCAGAGGCGTGCCAACCAACCACATCCAGAGCCTTCAGGAACTCAAGACAAAACTGTCAGCTACAGGTGGCTGTAGCTCAGTAGGTAGAGCAGGTCACCTACTGATCGGAAGGTCAGCGGTTCGAATCCTGGCTACTCCAGGCTACATGCCAATGTATCCTTGGGCAAGATACTTAACCCTAAGTTGCTCTCCGACCGTTCTGTCGGAGTATGAATGCGTGTGAATGCTAGTTAATTAAAAAAGCACTTAGCTTAATTAATGATGGAAGTGCTTGTATGAATGGGAGTGCATGGGTGAATGCAAACAGGTTGTATAAGCGCTTTGAGTGCTCTGATTGAGTAGAAAAGCGCTATATAAGAACTAGTCCATTTACCATCAGACTAAAGATTCCTCCTGGTCAGTCAGAGTTAAGCCAATAGCCAGCTATGGCCATAAAATGGCAATAATGTAAATGATGGATGCAAACAGGTGGGAACATTAACACAAGTGCTGTGTACTTGTGACATAACACTGTTTGTCCATCCAAGCATCTCTTGGGTTGGTTGAGGTTCTCATCTTTTAATCATGCTACAGTGCTTTGTCTGTTGTCTTTTGACCAGCCACAACCCCTGAAAAGTGAAGCCAATGTTTAAGGCCTTTACATACCAAGAGTGTTACGAAAAACAACATGAAACTCAGAATTTTTTGGATGTGAACTTGTTGTGTAACGCATATACACATCATTACACATTACGTTTTTGCAAATAGTTTGTCCTCAAAAAACACACTGTGAATAAAATGAATTAGATTTTTTGCACATGACTGTTTTTTTTTTTTTGCAGTGCATTTTTATTTTATTTCTTTTGTTTTTTTTTTTACTTGCAAAAACAACATTTCACACATTCACAATGTTCACATCCAAAAAATTCAGAATTTCGTATCGTCTTTTCGCAGCACGCTCAGTGTTTAAAGGCTTTTACTGGTCAGATCTGTTTCACATGCGAAAACCGGAAACATCGATCCAGTCAGCATTCTACCTAATAATAATAATAATAATAATAATAACATTATTATCTGGCTTTGTACTTCTGGGGGTCTTTTGCAGACAAGCTGGTTTGTGTGAGTTTTGTACCCTGCATTGCCTAAGACTTATGCAAAGGGACACAAACACAATACCACTTGAGCTATTAATCACGAATGCAGGAAAGTAAGATAGCTGAATTTTGATTATTGAAAAAAATAATAGTCAAATGACTCAAATTGGCATATCAAAAAGGTGGAACAGACTTAGTTCTTGTAAAACTTTAAAAGCATCTGCAACTAAAATGTTCTCAGTAAATCACATAAAATCACATACCTTGCTAAAATAAATAGGAATAAGTTAATGTAGTATTGCTTGTACTGGAGCCAGAGTTGTCCTGCTTGTTAAAACAGGGGAAAGTAGGATAAACTTTTTCTTCTTTCTATGCTCTGACCCCAGTTGTCGCAGCAACCTACATACTGTGAGTTGAGCAGGTGAGCATGCAAGTACGTGTGAGTGTGTGTCACAGAGAGAGTGCAGAGCATGCAAGGACTTTGAATAATGGGCTCTTTGCAGCATTTCATACATCATGGCTGGCTGTGTGGGCAGTTTTTTTTTTCTAGGAGATCTACCTATGGAATAGAGCCAACACACACTGACAGGTTGCTGCTGCAATGCTGTATTTTGCTTTGGTCCCAGAGGCTGGCCACAGCCTTTCAAAGACACCAGAAAACTTTGTAATTGAGTCAAACATCACACAAAGTGTTCCATATACAGGGGTTGGACAATGAAACTGAAACACCTGGATTTAGACCACAATAATTTATTAGTATGGTGTAGGGCCTCCTTTTGCGGCCAATACAGCATCAATTCGTCTTGGGAATGACATATAAAAGTCCTGCACAGTGGTCAGAGGGATTTTAAGCCATTCTCCTTGCAGGATGGTGGCCAGGTCATGATGTGATGCTGGTGGAGGAAAACGTTTCCTGACTCGCTCCTCCAAAACACCCCAAAGTGGCTCAATAATATTTAGATCTGGTGACTGTGCAGGCCATGGGAGATGTTCAGCTTCACTTTCATGTTCATCAAACCAATCTTTCACCAGTCTTGCTGTGTGTATTGGTGCATTGTCATCCTGATACACAGCACTGCCTTCAGGATACAATGTTTGAACCAATGGATGCACATGGTCCTCCAGAATGGTTCAGTAGTCCTTGGCAGTGACGCGCCCATCTAGCACAAGTATTGGGCCAAGGGAACGCCATGATATGGCAGCCCAAACCATCACTGATCCACCCCCCATGCTTCACTTTGGGCATGCAACAGTCTGAGTCGTACGCTACTTTGGGGCTTCTCTACACTGTAACTCTCCCGGATGGGTGGTAAAGGTGGACTCATCAGAGAACAATACATGTTTCACATTGTCCAGAGCCCAAGATTTGCGCTCCTTGCACCATTGAAACCAACGTTTGGCATTGGCACGAGTGACCAAAGGTTTGGCTATAGCAGCCCGGCCATGTATATTGACCCTGTGGAGCTCCCGACGGACAGTTTTGCTGGAAACAGGAGAGTTGAGATGCACATTTAATTCTGCCGTGATTTGGGCAGCCATGGTTTTATTGTTTTTTGGATACAATCCGGGTTAGTACCCGAATATCCCTTTCAGACAGCTTCCTCTTACGTCCACAGTTAATCCTGTTGGATGTGGTTTGTCCTTCTTGGTGGTATGCTGACATTACCCTGGATACCGTGGCTCTTGATACATCACAAAGACTTGCTGTCTTGGTCACAGATGCGCCAGCAAGATGTGCACCAACAATTTGTCCTCTTTTGAACTCTGGTATGTCACCCATAATGTTGTGTGCATTGCAATATTTTGAGCAAAACTGTGCTCTTACCCTGCTAATTGAACCTTCACACTCTGCTCTTACTGGTGCAATGTGCAATTAATGAAGATTGGCCACCAGGCTGGTCCAATTTAGCCATGAAACCTCCCACACTAAAATGACAGGTGTTTCAGTTTCATTGTCCAACCCCTGTATGATGATGAGAGCACAGTAGAGCTGTAACTGCTACTTTGGACTTCACATAAAAGATGAGAGACAAACTCAACCTCAACTCAACAAACTCAGTTTTCAGGAAAACTCTCAGCTGCTCCTTACATAACATTTCATATCAATTAGCCTAAGAGGAAATAGGGGAAATAATTTGAGCTGCAGTTTGGGCCTAAAGTGGAGGTGCCAATATAGCAGGTGTTGGCCACTGGAAAGGAAAGTTCACTTTGGTCTCTTTAAAGAGCTTCTAGAAATGTATGGGTTATCTTTACACTGGCAGTCAACCCAGTAGCCATTGCTGATCTCATAACAATTCCAACACTGAACCGTACCTCTTTAGCTCTTCTGCACTCTCCTGCACTTTAGTGGGCAGGCCTTATTCTGATTAAGACTCCATAGTAAATTGGATGTTAATTACACTGAGATTGTGTGATTAAACTGAGTGATTCATTTTTGAAAAATTATAATTTAATTGCCTCCTCTTCATTATCATCCTTCACTTGTGAGTTTGAAAAGGTCACCTTGAACAGCAGAAACAAATCTCTCATTAAAGTAACAGGGCGAAGGCACAAGCCACCTATAATTTAAATGGTTGTAACATACAATTTGGTGTCTTCTCCTTTTTGATTTGGTTACCAAAATAAAACAGTATTTTTCTAGTGCAACCGCTGATAAAGAAATGTAAAAAAATATCCTTCTCTTTGCAGTAATTACTTTTCATTTTATTTAGTTGAGCTACTTCCAGATAGATAGATGTTCCTGTTTTAATTCACAGTTGCCATACTCTTAGTCATACTCTATTACTGAGTTCTTCTTCTACTGTAACTGTTTTAACAAGTTTTCTAATAACATGAATGTTTCCAGTGTTCTTTAGTTGCTAAACTATTAATGATCAAATTGTGTAGTGAAGGTAACCTTTGGAAGTTATATTTGTGTGATATTGCAAATTGTGTAGTTGGTGGTGACATGAATCATTTGCCAGACTTTAACTCAGGAGAATAAGGTTTGTGTTCCAAGTGTTTTATTGTCACTTTCAGTTTTAGGTTTGTTTGTCCCCCCCCATTCTCTATTTGGACAACAAAATACATGGTTAGGTATAGGAAAAGATTATAGTTTGAGAAAAATTTTTCACACAAGACCTCTTGGTGGACAACACCAGTGGTTTTACATGAACCTTATTCCCATGACTCTGTTTCTGGTTTATTTGTGATTAAATACCAGTCAAAAGTTTGGACACCTTAACCTATTAAATTATTTTACATTTGCTGAATAATAATGAAATAAAAGATGTGAAATTCTGTAGGGAGCCAAAAAGTCTAAATAAATTGGGCTTATTCTGGACAATAATCTCCAATACCTTGCAAAATTTGTTTGTTTTCCCCTTAATACATTAAATCAACATTAGGATTATGATATTAATATTGAACGTGATCTGCCTTACTTTTCATATTGGCATCATGGTTAATTCATCCTTGTATGTGAACAAGGGTTTTCCACAGGTATAGCCTACATGCGATGGAAGCAGGAAATAAACTCCCTGGTGGCTACTTTGAGAAATCTAATATTTAGACTATAGACTGTCAGCTGATATCTCAATACTTCATCTGCAGCTTAGTTATTATTGGTTTGTTGGAGCTGTGTTGAGTGTAACGCTGCATAGCCTGCAAGAGATTAAATTTACTCCAAATAGAAGGATTCAAAAAAGCACAATAAATAAAACCGTAATAAGAGTAGTACAAGAATTAAAAGACAAAAATATACATTAAAAATAGAACTGAGAAAATATGGTAAGAGTAACAGAGTAAGCAGATATGTCTGGCTGAAATTTCAGTGTCATGGGAATCAAAAACTTTTCAGAATTGCAGGCAGTACCTTATGTGAGGAAGCACTGTCTCAAAATCTTGATCACACTGTGTCTTCAGACAGGTGTGTGGAACAAACAGTTTTTTTAGATTGTCTGACCTAAGTAAGCAAGCTGAAGAGTAAAACTGAAGAAACTCAGCTTTATCGGAAGGAGTCGGACTGTGCAATGTTCTGTAGGTAGGAGTGAGACTATTAAACCAGATCCTGAGCAGGCAACCTTCTGTTTAACTTGATAAATAAATAAAATAAAATGTAATAAAAAAAAGATTTATGACTCAAGTATCACACCTTTCCATTTGTCTATAATGACATTATGTCAGTTGGAAAGGTTTTAATGATACAGGTGTGAAAAAATTTATTTTTGCAAGACACTGTGCAGTCCTGTGAAACACTAAGTACACCCTCACTGCTTCCATAGGAATTAAGCAAGTAAGTAGCAGGCAGGTGCATCAAATGCATTTGATAAATTGATCATCAGCAAGTGATACCACCTCTAAAAAAGCAGAGGTTCTAGCAGTTTGCTGGTCAGGAGCATTTAGGTGTATATTAACACAATGCCACAATCTTCCCTGGAGAGCATGTCCCAGCAAATTCACCCCAAGGACAAATCATGCAATGCCCAGAGAAACTGAAAAGAAAAAAAAAAAAGAGCTACAGACCCTACAGGCCTCACTTAGCATGTTAAATGTTAAAGGTCATGATAATGAATTTTGAATTCATTAGGCAAAAAAGGAAAAAAAAAAAAGACTGAGCAAGTATGCTTTTTTTGGGGGGGGGGGGGGGGGGGGGGGGGGCATTAGAAAGGTTCTTTACTCTAAAAAGAACATGGCATCATGGCTTAGGTTTACAAGAACAATGTCCTTTTCACAGACAAGACCAAAGTGGAGTTAGCCAAACACAGCAGCATATCAGTGCAAATGCCTCATACCAACTGTCAAACCGGGGGTGGAGGAGTGATGATTTTGGCTTGTTTTATAGACACAGGATCTGGGAACCTTGCAGTCATTGATGAACTCCTCTGTATACCAACAGCTAATCCTGTGCCAAAATTGGGTCATGCAACAACCCCAAGTACACCAGCAAATCTAAAATAGAACGCTGAAAAATAAAAGGATCAAGGTGTTGCAGTGGCCCAGTCAAAGTCTAGACCTCAACTTGCCTGAAATGCTGTTGTGGGACCTTAAGAAAGCTGTGCATAAGTAAATGCCTTAAAACCTCAAACTGAAGCAAAGTTGTAAAGAAGTGGGCCAAATTCCTCCACAAAAATGTGAAAGCCTGATAAAGTAATAAAGAAAACAGTTTCTCCAAGCTATTGGATTTAATCATATTCTAGTCACTGGTTGGTGTTTCTTTTATATCAGTATGTGCTCAGGAGTAATAACATTTTCATGAAAAGTATAAGTAAACCTGAGATCTCCAAAAAATTAAAATGATTACAATTACTTTATTGGCTGATTTAGTTTAGTTAATGTTTAAAAATGCAATTTATCTTTTTTTTCAACATCTCATAGTACTGTGAAGTAGATTTTTTTTGTTTGTTTGTTTTTCATTGTTGTATCTGATTTAAATTAATATGAATTGCCCCATGGGACATTGGACTTTTAAGACTAGAGCTTGTGTTTTTGTCTCTAATCATGGAGGAGGCTATTGACAGTGAATATATTAAGCAAGCTGAAAGCTCTGTAAGCTGCTGCTTCTCACAGACATCAAACAAATCCACCTCTGCTGCAAACCTTCTGCTCAACCTGCTTACTGTTCTGCTGTTATACGGAAGGAGATGTGGAAACTGCATTGCACTAGCACTGCAGTGCTCTCATTTCTTAGAATAAAGCAGTTATTATAGTGGGTGTACTTTGGCTTTAATCCTTATTTTAATACCACTCAGATATTTTCTAAAGCACTTTTTTCTCAACTTTTATTTGTAATGCAATGTATTTTTAGATCGCCTGAACCTGAATCTGCACTACTTGTGACACACCTCCCTGTGACTGATAGCGTAATGTTGTTATCTAGCATTATTATCTTTTGATTCATGTGATTACTGTACAGAGATCAATTTCTTTGTTAATCCAGGTCTTTATCAGGCTGTGCATGCTCCCATTAAAGGGGTGTTTGACCTGCCATTAGATTTTATAATAGACCAATAGACCAATTGTGGGGTGCCTACTTCATTCAAGTTACTGAAGAGCTACAACATATAGAATTGTTAAAAAAAAGAGGAATGTTAGCAGACAGTTGTTAACATTGAACATTTATTTCTGCACTGCAGCTCATTTCAAACAGGTGCACATTAGAGCACTAAAATTTTAAAATGAAACATTTAAGCATTAAGACATTTAACAGCATTTACTGTAGGTCTGTCCCAAAATGAAGGAGATGTGGAAATAAGTTCAGTTTTCAGGGCAACTGGAAAGTGAAATTCATTTAGGATTCTCTCTGTTACATAACAGCAGGCAATCAGTTTTCTAAATTTGCAGTCTAATGAGCAGTTAGGACATCTTTATATTCAAAAAGGTGTTCATTATGGACAAACTTTGGTTTGCACAGAAGTCCAATAACAAAACACCATTTGGGTTCAGATCAGGCAGGTCATTCTTCACAATCACGCCCCTCCAGGTCTCACTGTCATTCACCACGTGAAGTCTCCCAGTAGAATCATGGAGTCACCTAGAGCACCCCATCTAGCAACTCTTAAGAAGGGTGGGTACTCTGAACTGTCATTTGGCGCATAAGTGCAAACAACAGTCAGGACACCATGCTCGAACATAGGGGATGTTCATAAGTGCATGTAGCAACAGTACACCCTAGGTTGCAGGTCATCAGATCTGCGGCCATATGTTCTGGGCACTCTGGTGAAGAGAGGAACTGAGCTGTCAACTGATCACCACCTGGGCGTGAGTTGGATCAGGTGGCGGGGGAAGATGCTGGACAGATCCGGCACACCTAAATGTATTGTGCACACCTAAATGGACCATGTTCTGCACCTCCATTGTTGAGACTGCTGCTCAGAGCTATGGCTGCAAGGTGGTTGGTGCCTTGGAGTATGGGTCCTTTGTTGCAGGCCATTCAGTCTCTGTACAACCGCAGCGAGAGCTTGGTCCATATTGCTGGCAATAAGTCGGACTCATTTCCTGTGGGTGTTGGACTCAGCCAAGGCTGCCCTTTGTTATTGATTCTGTTCATAATTTTTATGGACAGAATTTCTAGGTGTAGCCAAGTGGCGGAAGGCTTCTGCCTTGGTGGCCTCAGAATCTCATTTCTTCTTTTTGCTGATGATGCTGTCCTGTTGGCTTCATCAGGTGTTAGCCTCCAGCTTGCAGTGGAATGTTTGCAGCCGAGTGTGAAGCGGCTGGCATGAGAATCAGCTCCTCTGAGTCTGAGGCCATGGTCCTCAGCCAGAAAAGGGTGGAGTGCCCGCTCTGGCTCAGGAATGAGTTCCTGCCCCAGGTGGAGGGGTTCAAGTATCTCAGGGTCTTGTTCACGAGTGACGGGAGAAGGGAGTGGGAGATTGACAGATGGACTAGGGCTGCGTCTGCAGTGACGTGGACGCTGCACCGGTCTATTGTGGTAAAGGGAAGCTGAGTGAAATCTATGTTCCTACCCTCACCTATGGTCTCAAACTTTGGGTAGTGACCAAGATAATGAGACTGTGGATACAAGCAGCAGAGATGAGCTTCCTGAGTGCTTCATGTGATGGATGTCTGACTATGGAACTTGCTGTTATATCCTGTTTACAGTTTCACAATGACTGGTATAGTTTAAAGCATATCTAGTGTGTAGTGTAGTGTTTAATTGTTAAACTAGGTAGTGTGGTAGTGGTAGTGTGAATGTGTTTGAATATTAGATAGAAAGCACTTAGACATAGAAAGAAGTGCTTGTGTGAATGGGTGAATAAAGACATGCTATATAAAGTGCTTTGAGTACTCGAGTAAAGTAGAGAAGCAGTATATAAGAACCAGTCCATTTGCCAAACAAGGATGGCTGTATTTGAAAGAGAGTGAGTTCATAAATCTGCTTTAGATTACATGGGATATGTCAGCCAATGTTGTTTTTTAATCTTTTCATTTTTGTTTTTTGAGCTTTAAAATAATTTTAATTATCCACTGAATTCATTCAAATAAAATATCCAAAATCTATAAATAACATTAAAATGAAACATTTTACAGTTTTAAAACATTTTAAATACTTAACAGGGTAAGTCTCTCCATGTGCTGCAACAAGTACACTCAGGCAGGTTTTCATTCCAACCCTACCATTCTCTAAGGTTAAGGCATTTCGATCAATGTCTTATTCTTGTAGAAACTCAGCATAACTTTTGAAGAGGTTAAAACACTTGCAGTATTTAGAATGTTGTTTAACAAAGTGTACAAGACAGCTTAGTATTTGCATTTAATGCTGCTTTTCTTTCGAGGGCTGTGTTCAAAATTGTTGGTCACACATAATAATTAAAAGCTGCTGAAACAGTAGGGCTGGATGTGTGATATGCAGAGATATTCTCTATTCTGTATCAGTAAGTGTTTAGAGACAGAGAGAACTAAGAAAAAGTTGTGTGTGAGGGGCCACTAATGCCTGGAAGCATTTTTTAAAAAATTAGATATTTTTTCTCATAATATACTAATATACTTATTCTGACATTGTATAAAAAATAAAACTATGTTTTTAATATTTTCAATTGGTCTCTCACTTCCCAATAACCCAAAGTAATAACCTCCCACTTCTTATTCATGACCAGAAAATAAACCACGTCTGTTCTTATAGATATCTAGGTGTTTACCTAGATAACCTATTCAAGTGGGAAATTCATGTTAGCAAGTTGTGCTGTTGTCTGCAACAGAAATTATATTTCTTACACCATCTGAATCAGAAATGTATGTTTTTATTCTATCACGCCGTATTGGAAAGCATCATCAGGTTTGGAATGCCAGCGTAGTACGGCAATCTCCCAAACCAAACTCAACCGTATGGTACAAACTGCAATGAAAGTGATAGGTAAGAATGATAGCTCCTCCTTGCAGTCCATAAATGGACTGCAAGGAGTCCATTTAAGAGTCTGTGCTCAGACTTGCTCGGAGGGTACTGTCCGACCCCGCTCACATCCTCAACCCGCAATATGAACTGTTACCATCTGGCAAATGGTTTAGAATCCCGGCTTGTAGATTTAACAGATTTAAAATCTCATTTGTCCCTACATCAATTAGATTATTAAATAAAGTAGGCATATAGTTTTTGTCATGCTCTGATGCTTTAGCTAACTGATTTGTTGGCTTGCTCACTGTAGGAATGTATGTGGCAGTGCAACGTGTGCAATATGTGTTCTATTGTTTTAGTGTTTCTGATTGTTTTTATTCAATTTTTTTGGGGTGTGGGGGGGGGTATTTATGCATTTTTAAAATGACTTTTACTGTTATACTGTATTATTGTGGTAGCAGCATGTTTTTGTACGATGTCCAAGACAAATTTCCCTGTGGGGACAATAAAGTATATTTGATTGATTGATTGATTGATTGAAAGTGTTTTAACCCTTATCTATGGCTCCAGATTGTAGTACATCATGTTCATTTCAACTTGGTTTATTTTCTATTAGGTGTTATGGTTACTTTGCACAGTTCACTGTCATTTTCCTTCACTTAGACTTAAAAAACGTGCTTGAATGGGTAAATGAGGTATGTGTATGAAGTGCTTTGAGTGCTTAAATTAAGTAGAAAAGCACTATTTAAGCATTAGTCCTCTTCCCAATGATCCCAAAGATACTGCCAGTGCAGTAAAAGAATACTTGGATAGAAAAAGACACATTGGAATGCTATCAGTAATAAACTGGGCTCCCCAGAGCCTGTTCCTCAATATGACTGAAACAGGGTGGGATCATGTTGTCAGGGAATGGCACAAAAGGCAGCCAACATCCAAAGAATAGCTTTGGAATGTCCTTTAAGAAGCCTATTCCCAAAGACTACTTAAAGACATTACAAGAAAATTTGCCTTAGAGAGTTCGGGCTGTCTTTAAGAATAAAGGTGGTCATACCAAATTTTGACTTTCAGGCTTGTTAGAATTGTATGACCTGTGTTTTAGCCTTCTGTACTGTATTTCCATGCATGTCTGCACACATTTCAATAAAATGATTCAAATCAATTGAATTTAATTTTTATGATGCCAAGTCACAATAGTTGCCTATAGGTGAATGCTGCACCTATTTCCAATTTCCTAGCAAAATGTAAAGAAATGAGGGGTGACTCAAGACTTTTGGGCAGTACTATAAATGACAGCTTGATTCAATATCAAGGGTTGTGTGATATTGACAAAAAAACGATATCTCAATATTTCTGAAATTTTGTTGATAAAGATAATAAATGATATTTTGCATCATTTAAAAATGTCTAAAAGTCTTAGATTTTACTAGCTTGCACTTCTTAAAGTTTAAGAAGTGCAAGCTAGTATGCTCCTGTTTGGCGACATGATTTATACAGTTTATACAGAGCAGTTTGACTGAAATATTTTTAGCCAGGCAGTTTATATCTTGAATCTAGTGTTTTAAAAGTTTTTTTGAAACTATCTCTCTCAAATGCTGGAACGGACACCATATCTTTTGAATAGAATAGAATAGAATAGAATGCCTTTATTTGTCATTATACAGAATTTTGCAATGTAATTGGTGACCACATTTGTTATCTATTGCCATCTGCTGCTTTTTTTGTCGTAAGGCACTTTTTTTTTTGGCGAATGACAGCTAAAGTTTGCTGAGTGTGTTTTTTGCCAGACACCTTAGCTAATTTAGGTTTGTCTTGGACAGCGGGCTTCCAAAGCTTTTCATATTCCTTATACTCTGTGCGGTGGTTTGTTTGGAGATGATGGAACAGGTTAGTTGTCGAGCTATCTTTAATGGCAACTGCTTTCTTACAAAGTCTGCAAACTGCCATCTTTTGAGCAATGTCAGTCTTTTCCAATCCAAACCACCTCCACGCGAGTGAAGATGATCCTCGCCTAAATCTAAGGCGGTAGACTTGTGTGGCTGATGATGTCTGAATTTCTTCCCATGGCGCAATGTGTTCACTCATTTCCAGCTTTAGGTGTGCTGTTTAGGCAGCTATTGCAGCACACAGTATGGGCACTCTCAGTGCGTACATGCAGCAGCCTCTACTAAAGCATGAAGTAGTCAATGCGTGGAGTCGAGGCGTTTTGATTGTTGTTTTTTTTTCCCCCAGTCAGTAGCATACTCGATAACGTCAGTGTGACATACTGTGTTATAGATTTTGTCTTTATTTTTTATATACTGGTTTTATAGCCTAATTTATTGAATTATTAATTCATAATTGTTTTTCTCTCTTATTGATGTTTCATGTTCTCAGCTTTTAAATGAACAAGAGGTTTCAATCTCTGTAAGACTATCTAGTAAAGTAGAGATTAAAAAATAACACGTGTAAGACAAATCTGATGGACAGTGTTGTTAACATCTATTGGCAGATTATGAGAAATAAATATGCAAATATGCTTTATCAAATATACTTATCACAGGTATGCTGATACTGAGATGAGCTAAAAGTTGGTTGCGCCCTTGAGGAAAACTCAGAGTTCACCTCAAAGAATTATCTTCTAGGTAACATTGCTGTCTGCATTAAATAGAGCAGCTTTTTAGAAGGTACCCTCTGTTAGACAAGAGCTGAGCAAAGGACAGGGCATGAGAACAAGGGGTGTAGTTATATACACATACTGTAATGTAGGTGCAGGGCTATTTAAAAAGCCTTACTGGAAATACCTGCACATTTAATCAAAAACCACTATTGAAATTTATTTATTTTTTTACTTTGTTCTACAGAGTAGGACAAAATTGAGTACATATTATCTATGAGATAAAATGAAATTATGTAGTAAATTTGCTGAGCACTTGATGCTGAGGGATTCTGGAGGCAAGGTCATGTGATGTAGCACTTCTTCACTTTGAGAGCTTGGAGTTAAGTTTTAATGTATTATCTTGCTAAAAAAAATGAGTGCTGGACCTGTAACACAGAACTGATGTTCATTACAGAGGTGGAGAGGACATATTCATGGGGGCTGGGGGGTGTATGGAGATATATCTGTCTATATAACACAAGGTGCAACAAAAATTTAATTTTTTATTAAAAAAATTAAAAACACCATCAATGAACTGTTTGGGTCAACACAGTGTCAGTGTCGAGGCAAATTCCAGGGAGAGCAGCAGACAATGATGGCGAAGAGTTTTGCTAGTTGCTGTGCTAGTGTACCTGCTAATGTTTCCGATGTTCAACATTTGTTCCAAATGATTTTTCTCCCAGGTCAATCAGGCCCCACCTGTCATGATCCTTGCGCCTCACCAGTGGGGCATGCCCCACAGTTTGAGAACCACTGGCTTAAATGGAAATCCTACAAAGTCCAAAATCAAATCACCTTGCTCTTAAAGTGACTTCAGAATTGTCTTACACTTCTGTTGTTACAGAAAACATCAAGTGAGACAGAATAGAGCAGACATGCTGGCATGAGACTAACAGCAAAATTGACTGAGAATGGAGGGGGCTATATCAAGTGGGTAATGAGTCGGCAGAATCAAGAAGATGAGAAACCCTTGGCAGTGATGGCAGGTGCTTTGAGTCTCACTGATATTTCATAGTTGCTGTAGTCAAGCCACATCTGCTAGAGATGGTCCCAAAAAGCTCAACCAGCATGGCTACTGCAATGTCCTGTTGCAACACATTATTTATTCAAGTTTATAATTCAAGTGTTGAATTCTAAATAATTTATGGTTGGATCGATGTATACCCGAAATATGGCTGTTCTCCCATTCTTGATTGTCTCTGTATACCTCTGTACCACTTTCAAAGCTACTTTTTAGCTCCCTGGATGTCCCATTTTGACCACTTGCACATGCAGTTTTACTCATCATATTTGGTTCTGCACGACTTCTTTTTTCCGAAAACAAAAAAAGTTGCTGCTTTGGACCAATGGAAGAGATCCAGGGTGCATTATAGATGCACACATGCAAGATGTCAGAATGGAACTTCCAGGGAGCAATTGAAATATAGGAATACTTTGGCAGAGAAATCCTTTTTTTTTTTTTTTTTTTTTAGCCTGTCATGTCTGGCAGATCTTGCAAACAGAACTGTGATCTGAATGCATTGTTGTGCCAAACATATTTGCTATTTCAAGATGAGCTCTATAGGTTCTCTATAGGCTCCTCTTGTTACTGTGTGACCCTTTATTTTATTTGAATTATTTTTAACATGCTATTTAACAAATTGTGCCAGAAATGACAGGCTTAAGAAATAGAAAAGAGAAAAGAAAGAAAAGAGAAAGGGAAAGAGGGAAAAAGAGAAAAAAAAAGGGGGAGAAAAATATAAAAAAGAAACAGGAAAGGGTGCAAGTAGGTAAACCAAATAGTTCGTCACTTGTTAAACATAAGATATTGACAATTAAAGATTGTGTGGCGTAAACAAAATAAAAGAATAAGCATAGTTACACAAACCAACCATTTGTGTTATTATGTGGGTGTATGTGTTTGTGTCATGAAATGTGCTTACCAATGAAGGCAGAAAGCCTCAGCCCCGCCCACCAGAAGCTAGAGGCAGGCAAAGAGAACCCCAGGTAGCCCAGGCCACCAGCAGCCCATCAAGACCTACGAAGACCCGCGGCCACTCATTCTAAAGACAACCGTACACCCCTCCCAGCAGACGGGGGAGGGAGGTCTCAGACGGAGTCCCCGCAGTCAAGGAGCAAGGACACCAGAGAACCTGAGGCAGAGAAATCCTAGCGTAGGGGCCATTATTGTTTGTTTGGTTTTTTTTATAGGCAGAGGTTTTGAACTTCTTGGTCACGCCATGTATAATCAAGTATATTACAAAAAAGTTTGAGATTTCTTTTTATAAATTCTTCACATCAGTTTTCAAATGTATCGGCATGTGTTCTGTGGCTGTGAGGTCAGTACCAAACCAAGGTCAGTAACAAACTTACTATATAGCTTAGTATTTATCAAACAAACTTTAAATATGCCTTCTCATCGCATAGGATGTTTTCATTGTGCAGTGGTTTCCTTAGCTCATTATTAAGCTCAGCCATATGGCTTTTTTCCCCACATAAAGAAGTGGCTTTCATAACAACTGGCTGTACCTCGATGCTTTAACACCCCCCACACACACACACACACGTACACTGTTTAATCTGTGTCTCTTACTTTTTCCTGGCTGCATAGCTATTTCTCTACTCACTTCTGTATAATCCTGTTCTGTTGTTGTAATTACAGAGGTATTTGGGATGATGCCAGGAATATCACTGGCTAGTCCTGTGGCTGTGTTTTCTTGATGTATTAGTGCTGTCAGTGAAATGTTGGCAGCAGTTGCACAGTTAAAGTCAAAACCCTACAAATCCTGCTAGCAGTTATGAGTTAGTATGGTCATGCTTAGGCCAGCTGGATGAGATGCTGTCACTGCATGCAGTGTTGCAGTGTTGCATCAGTGGGAAGCTAATGACTTCTAATGCATTATTCATCTGAGACATATCTAAAACAATTTAAAAACCAGAAATGTTTTTAAATGTAACTAAAGAATAACATTCTTAGTACGTTGACTGCATTCACTAATAACAGCCACCAGACCACTGTCATTTAAGCCACTGACTGGTTTCACGTTTTGTTTGAAGGTACAAGTTTGCAAACTGTCCGTATGAACATGCTGTGTATGGTTAGAGCCGTTAGATTTTCCACAGTTCTACCATTCATTTAATAGGCAGCACAATTCAGATTAACCAGCATGATACACAAAATAAATGTTCAATCCTCAATTACCGATACCCATTAAGTTGGTAAAGACCCACAGCAAATAGTACAGTGGCCAAAGGTTTTGAGAATGACGCAAGTATTGGTTTTCACAAAGTTTGCTGCTTCCTTTTTATGATGGCGATTTGGTTATACTCCAGAATGTTGTGAAGAGTGATCAGATGAATTGCAGTTAACTGCAAAGTTCCTCTTTGCCATGAAAATGAACTTAATCCCACAAAAGGACCTGCTGACATTTCAGTGATACCCTTTTTAACACAGGTGAGATTGTTGATGAGGACAATGCTGGAGATCACGCTGTTATGCTGATTGAGTTAGAATAGCAGACTGGATGCTTTAAAAATAGGGTGGTCCTTCAAATCATTGTTCTTCCTCTGTTAAACATAGTCACCTGCAAGGAAACGTAATCATTGCTTTGCGTAAAAAGAGGTTCACAGGCAAGGATATTGCTGGTAGTAGGATTACACCTAAATCAACCATTTATGGCATCTTTAAGAATTTCAAGGAGAGAGGGTCAGTTTGCAAAGACTTCAGGGTGTCCAAGTCCAGCAAGCGCAAGGACCATCTCCTAAAGGTAATTCAGCTGCAGGATTGAGGCATTATCTGTGCAGAGCTTGCTCAGGAATGCAAGTAGGCAGGTGTGAGTGCATCTGCATGCGTGCAAGCTCTCACAATGGTTGTATAGGACCCAAATGGCTCTTAGCAACAGGCTAGACACCCCATACTACCACAGCACACTCCACAGGATACCCTGAGCAACACAGTTGAATTCCTTCTCTAAGTCCACAAAACACATTTTGCAACCAGGATGAAAACTGCATTGTTCCTCCTGAATCTGGGGTTTGACTATGAGATGAACTCTCCTTTCCAGTACCCTGGGACACAGACTTTACCAGGGAAGCTGAGTAGTCCTCCTATAGTTGGAGCACACCCTGTGTTCCTTCTTAAAGATGCCAATCCAGAGGCAATTGCCCCAGATCTCTATGCAATGTTGCAGAGGTGTGTCAACCAAGGCAACCCTACAATATCCAGGGCCTTCAGGAACTCAGGGCAAATCTTGTCCACCCCAGGGGCCCTGTACCTCAGTTACTGTACCTGGCCTCCAAAGAAGAGTGGTTCATCTCCCTCTTCCCCAGACTCTGCTTTCTCTATAGAAGATGTCAGCAGGATTAAGGAGGTCCTTCCTTCTACTGCCCAACTAGATCCTCAGTTGAAGTCAGCCACATCCCACCTGCATTATACACCATGTGAGTAGAGCACTGCTTTCCCCTCCTGAATAGCCTGATGGTTTACTGAACCTCATACAGTTCAGTATAAGCCTTTTCTTTTGCCTTGGCCACCTCTCTCTTTGCATATGCCTAACCTTCCAGTACTCCTGTCTACTTTCTTCATCTCCCTGACTATCCCAGTTTTTCCTTGCTAATTTCTTTCTTTGAATACTTATACTTCCCCATTCCACCACCAAGTCACCTTACACCAAACAACTTGGCAGTTTCCCTCACCATTTCAGCTGTGTTTTCCCAGTCATAGGAACTCTTCACTACCACTCACAGCCTGTCTCATCTCCTCCCTGAACTCTACAACATTCTTCCCTCTTCAACATCCACCATTTAATCCTTGGCATCTGCCTTCACTTACTTCCTTCCTTCTTTTTTTCAAGTCAACCTGCAGACAGCCATCTGATGTTGTCTAGCAACATTCTTCCCTGGCAACACCTTGCAGTCTCCTGTCTCTTTCAGCACCTTCTGTATAAGATGTAGTCCACCTGTGTGTACCTTCCTCCACTCTTATGTTAGCTTATGTTCCTCTGTCTTCTTGAAATATGTGTTCACCACCACCATTTCCACCCATTTCTTAAAATTCACTGCAGTTTGCCCCTCTGCACCCCTGTGCCCTTCACATGCATGCCCACTAATGTCTCCTCCAGTCACCATGCTCCCCTCTCAGGGGACACTCTCTTTCTGTTCTTACTGACATCTGTGTTGTGGGGCATACACATTGACAACATTCAACATCATCTCTTCATTTCCCAGCTTCAAATGTATGATCCTGAATTTATGAACCTGACACTCTCTTCACTTTCACAACACTCTTCACATACAGTGCCATGAAAAACATATTTCACCCTTTCCTAATTTTTTTTGGCATATTTGTCAAAAAAAAAAGCTTGAATGAAACACTTGAATGTTTCAGATTGTCAAACAAATTTTAATATTAGATAAAGATAACCTGAGTAAATACCAAATGCAGTTTGATGATGATGATGATGATGATGATGATGATGATGATGATGATAATTTTATTTATTAAGGAGAAAAAGCTATCCAAACCTACCTGGCTCTGTGTGAAAAAAGTAACTGCTCCTCTTTGTTAAATCATGACTTAACCACCATATGTTTTGGAAAATTGTTTTCAATTTTACTAGTCAGGCCTGATTACTGCTAGATGTGATGAATCAAGAAACCAGTTAAATAGAACCTTTCTGACAAAGTAAAGTAGGCTAAAAGATCTCAAAAAGCAACACATCATGCAACACTCTAAAGGAACAGCTGAGAAACAAAATCACTGAGATCTATCAGTGCGGAAAGGGTTACAAAGCCATTTCTAGGGTTTTGGGACTCCAGCAAACCGCATTGTGAGCAATTATCCACAAATAGAGAAGACTTGGAACAGTGGTGAACCTTCCCAGGAGTGGACAGCCAACCAAAATTATTCCAAGAGCGCATCAATGACTCATCCAAGAGGTTACAAAGGAACCCAGAACAACAAGGTGTTCAAAGGTAAAAACCACTGCTGACCAAAAAGAACACAAAGACTTGTATCACATTTGCAAAACAATGTCTTGATGAGTCTGTGTAGATTCTCAGTTATCCAGGTCATAGTAGTCTCTGGAGCTTGAAAAAGGCGACTGGACTTCTTTTTGTTTCTTGAAGACGTTTCACCTCTCATCCGAAAGGCTTCTTCAGTTCTCAACCAAATGGTGGAGAGACCCAGGTATTTAAACCCCTGTGGGCGTAGTCCCCTGGAGGTGGTTATGACCCTCTATTGATCATGTGCTTGAACACATGTGCCCAGGTGTGAAGGGGGCGTGGGTCATATTTAATCAGTGGTTTCAGTTGAAACCAATTTAGGACTCCGCTCTATTGTTTCCTGTGGCCTATTGAGGTCACTGGAACAAAGGTGTGAATGGGGGTTGAGACGTCTGGGAAGGGAGCTCAGGACAGCACTATAAGCGGGGGAAAGTTGGTGACGTAATCCACCTCCTCTGTTCAATGATGGTTGTTCACAGTGGACATAGATGGCTTCTTTCACTCCTCTTTCAAACCATCTGTTTTCCCTGTCCAAAATGTGGACATTGGCATCCTCAAAAGAGTGCCCTTTTTCCTTCAGATGCAGATGTACTGCTGAATCTTGTCCTGTCGAGGTGGCTCTTCTATGTTGTGCCATTCGTTTGTGAAGAGGCTGTTTGGTTTCACCAATGTAGAGGTCCGAGCACTCTTCACTGCACTGAACAGCATACACTACATCGCTGATCTTGTGTTTGGCGGGTTTGTCCTTGGGATGAACCAGTTTTTGTCTTAGGGTGTGACTTGGTTTGAAGTATACTGAGATGTCATGCTTGGAGAAAATTCTTCTGAGTTTCTCTGACAAGCCTGACACATATGGGATGACAATGTTGTTCCTCTTGTCCTTCCCATTCTCTGTAGTTTGTGTTTGGCCTTCATTCCTGTGCATCTTAGCTGATTTGATGAAGGCCCAGTTGGGGTAACCGCATGTTTTGAGGGCTTTCTTAATGTGTGTGTGTTCCTTATGCTTCCCTTCTGCCTTAGAGGGAACACTTTCCGCACGGTGTTGTAGGGTCCTGATCACCCCAAGTTTGTGTTCCAGAGGGTGGTGGGAGTCAAAGAGGAGATACTGGTCTGTGTGTGTGGGCTTCCGGTAAACTTCAATGTTGAGGCTTCCATCTTCCTCGATAAGCACCGCACAGTCCAGGAATGGTAACTTGTTATCTCTGGTGTCCTCCCTGGTAAAACGTATGTATTTATCCACTGAGTTAATGTGACGAGTGAAGGCTTCTACTTCTTGGGTTTTGATTTTGACCCAGGTGTCATCTACATATCTGTACCAGTGGCTAGGTGCCATCCCTTTGAAAGAACCAAGAGCTTTACTTTCCACTTCCTCCATGTAAAGGTTGGCTACAATGGGAGACACTGGGGAGCCCATGGCACATCCATGCTTCTGTCTGTAGAATCCATCATTGTATTTAAAATATGTTGTGGTAAGGCAGAGATGTCTTGATGACTTTTGTGAAAATATTCTGTGGACTGATGAAACAAAAGCTGAAAAATTTTGGAAGGTTTGCTTCCTGTTATATCTGGTGTAAAACTAACACAACATTTCAAAACAAGATCATCATACCAAGAGTGAAACATGATGTAGTGTAATGGCCTGGTGCTGCACTACTGCTTCAGGACCTGGATGACTATTGTAATTGATCAAACCATGAATTCTTTACCAGAAAATCCTGAAGGAAAATGCCTGGCCACCAGTTTGTGACCAGAAGCTCAAGCATACTTGAGTTATGCAGCAGGACAATGATTGGAACCACACCAGCAAGTTCACCTCTAAATTGCTAAAAAAACAAACAAACAAAAAACCCCATTGGAGGTAGCCTAGTCAAAGTCTGAACTTCTATCCAATTGAGATGTTTTGGCATGACTGTAAACATGCTGTTTATGCTCAAAAACCCTCTGTGTGGCTGATTTAAAACAAGTGGTGGGCTTAAAATTCTTCCACAATGATGCAAAAGACTCATTGCCAGTTATTGCAAAATATTTAATTGCAGTTCTTGCTACTAAGGGTGGCACAACCAGTTATTAGGTTTCTCTCACATAGGGTCAGGCAGTTTGGATTAACCTTTTTCTTTAATACATGCAAACAATGAAATCAGGAAGGGGGAATATATAATTTCATAGCGCTGGACTCTTCCTTTAAGATTACCCCTAGAACACCCCTACTCTGTTTTGCTTTCTTTTATACCTTGGCAGAATAATTTGAATCCACTGCCAATGTTCCTCGTCTGTGTCTCTTGCACCTAATCTCTGGCACACACAATACATCTACCTGTTCTCAATTATATCAGTCAGCTCTGTCCCTCTACCAGTCATAGTTCCTACCTAAATGCTCAGAGGATTAGTAAGGATTAAGTGAGGGCAGCTGCCGAGAGGATGAAGAATGGAAAGGTGGTTGGTCTAGATGACATACTTGTGAAGGTATGGAGATGTCTTGGAGAGATGGCAATGCACTTTTTGACCACTTTTAATACAATTTTGAAGAGTCAGAGAATGCCTCAGGAATGGGGAAGTGTATTGCTACAGATTTTCAAGAACAAGGATGATGAATGAGGGGGAGACGTGTGTAACAGTGAAGCTGCAAGGTGTAGAAGTAGTGAAGGTAGATGAGTTAAAACACCTGGGGTCAAAAATCCAAAGCAACAGGCGGACAACATCCTGCGTTACCCATGGTTTGGTATTAGGGTAACACCATACAGTCTTACGGGGGAGACCATGTCTGCACAGAAGTTGAGATAGTCCATCAGGCAGCGTGTCATCCCCTCTATTGTTTCCATTAGTACCTACTCAGTGTGGCTCGACTTGACTTGGCATGGTTTGTTGGCATTTCCATTAGTACCTGGTACCAGGACATCCTTATGTTTGAACATCCTAATCCTTTCATAACATTAACAAACTTCATCAGAGTTCTTTGGTAGCATTTAAAAAAATGTTCTTTTTCATTGGTCCACATCCAAATGGAACATACTGATTCAACCTGGCCAGCAGAAACATGCAATCAGGAGAGTGAATTCGGAAGATTCCCTGGCTTACTTGGAAGAGTGCAGAGTCCAATGTGGTGAGGGAAGTGGGTTGCTGGGAAGGACCGGAGTCTCCAAAGAAGTGGTCGGCGAGAACCTTTCACATTCTTGTCCAACTGTGGTTTTATCCATGAGAGTTGACAAGAGGGACGATGTCTGATCTTAAGTGAAAACCCAGACGCTATCTCAGCAGGTGGAGCCTCCCCGCATCTCTCAACCTAGCACAGCAAAAACAACAACAGCCCAGCAACCCCAGAAGGATCATGACATATTCCTCTTAGTATTGAACTGTGTTGTTGATCCCTTGCTGTTCAAGACAACTTTTCAATCTTCTGGCATTCTACCTACACATAGTGCCACTTGGACTATGCTCTACTAGCTTTTTGGTGTCTCCATAGCCTCTGCAATGGTTAAAGCCCCACAATCACTCTCTCTGTGTAGCCAAATGTGGAATGATATATCCTGCATTCTGGTGTGAATGATTTTGTTTGTTGCAGTGCTGTATGTGTATCATCTGCCTTCACATGCATATGAACTTGAGTGATATCCCATTCTAGAACATGTGCTTCAACTGGTAGCAGTAAAGTCATCAACAAAGGTGAAGGCTTGGAAGTGGAGATATAAGCCCTTTCTGCCTACAATTATCATAGGAAATGTCAACTCTGCCCACCAAAAGTGATGAGCTGGCGATATCGGTGAAGACTCAGAACGTATAATGTGAGTGTTCTCATGTGTTTTACTGAAACATAGTTGAATCAAAACATCTCAGACTCTAATGTGAATGTACCTGGTTTCACCCCTATATGGTCAGATAGAGATGCTAAAGCTAGTGGCAAGAAAAACCAGAGATGGTTCAATCCTGAGACGAGACTGAAAATGGCAGTCCTCATATTCACAGGGTGGGTGTGTTGATAGTAATCAATACTATCTCAAGCTACAATAAAAAGAATCAAACGCCACTTTTGGGTGATGTGGAAAGAGCTGATGAATTCAATCAGTTCTTCAATAGATTTGACTCTGAAGTCACACCCATGTCCATTGCTGCTCTTCAGTATTCTTCTCCTTATTCTCCTCATCATGTGGGTATCTTCACTGCTACTCAGTCTTCTCCACAAATATGCTTCTCCACCACAGCTACCCCAATGTGGGAACTACTTGCCCCCTCACACCTGTTCCTCCGCCCTTGTCTGTCACAGAGACAGTGGTTAAACTGGAGCTAGAAAGACTATGCTCTATGAAGGCTGCTGGCCCTGATGGTGTGTGTCCAAGTTTGCTTAAAGACTGTGCTGCCCAACTGTATTGACCTCTTCACAGAATTTTTAACCTGAGTCTACAGCTGGGGCAGGTGCCGGCATTGAGGAAGACATCCTGATTTGCACCAGTACCAAAAAGAAAGTGTCCAGCTGAACTAAATGACTACAGACAGTACCTGTCTCGTATCATGAAAACCTTGGAACAGCTAATTCTACACCTACTGAGACTTGAGATCAAAGACAAACTTGACCCCCTGCAGTTTGCATACAAACAACAGTAAATGATGCTGCCCTCTACGTGCTTCACCAAGCCCTAGCTCATCTGGAGGAATCTGGTCCTTATGTCAGAGTTATGTTCTCTGATTTTTCAAGCACTTTCAATACCATCCATCCATCCATCCATTCTCTTCCACTTATCCGGGACCGGGTTGTGGGGGCAGCAACCTAAGCAGAGAAGCCCAGGCTTCCCTCTCCCGAGCCACCTCCAGCAGCTCATCTGGGGGGGATCCCAAGGCGTTCTCAGGCCATCTGAGTGATATAATCACTCCAGCGTGTCCTGGGTCTACCCCGGGGTCTCCTCCCGGTGGGACATGCCTGGAACACCTCACCCAAGAGGCGCCCATCCTAATCAGATGCCCAAGTCACCTCAACTGGCTCCTCTCAATGTGGAGGAGAAGCGGCTCTACTCTGAGCCCCTCCCAAATGGCCTGCATTTCTCACCCTATCTCTAAGAGAGAGGCCAGCCACCCTCCGAAGGAAACTCATTTCTGCCGCTTTTATTCGCGATCTTATTCTTTTGGTCACTACCTAAAGCTCGTGACCATAGGTGAGGGTAGGAACGTAGATCGATTGGTACATTGACAAGTTCGCTTTTACACTCAGCTCCCTCTTTACCACAACAGACCGGTGCAGCATCCGCACCCTGATCCGTTTGTCGATCTCCTGCTCCCTTCTCCCGTCACTCGTGAACAAGACCCTTAGATTCTTGAACCCCTCCACCTGGGGCAGGAACTCATCCCTGAGCCAGAGCGGGCACTCCACCGTTTTCTGGCTGAGGACCATGGCCTCAGATGTAGAGGTGCTGATTCTCATGCCAGCCACTTCACGCTTGGCTGCGAACCATTCCACTGCGAGCTGGAGGCCACCACCTGATGAAGCCAACAGGACAGCATCATCTGCAAAGAGCAGAGACAAGATTCTGAGGCCACCATGGAAGAAGCCTTCCACCACCTGGCTACACCTAGAAATTCTGTCCGTAAATATTATGAACAAAGGGCAGCCCTGGTGGAGTCCAACACCCACAGGAAACGAGTCTGACTTATTGCCAGCAATATGGACCAGGCTCTCACTGCGGTTGTACAGATACTGAATGGCCCGCAACAACGGGCCAGACACCCCAGACTCCCGCAGGGCCTCCTACAGGATACCCCGAGGGACACAGTCGAATGCCTTCTCCAAGTCCACGAAGCACATGTAGACTGGTTGGGCAAACTCCCATGCACACTTGAATATCCTACGATTACATACGATTACAAAATCGATCATCGACCTGCGACCTAGGTTGTCCTGGTGCCACGTGCACTTATGGACATGCTAATGTTCAAACATGGTGTTCATTATAGACAAACTGTGGTTTGCACAGAAGTCCAATAACAAGACACCATTCAGTTCAGATCAGGCAGGCCGTTTCTCCCAATCACACCCATCCAGGTCTCACTGTCATTACCCACGTGAGTGTTGAAGTCCCCAGCAGGACGATGGAGTCACCGGATGGAGCACCCTCGAGCACCCCACCCAGCGACTCCAAAAAGGGTGGGTACTCTGAACTGTCATTCAGCGCATAAGCGCAAACAACAGTCAGGACTGTTCCTCGGCCCAAAGGCGCACGGGAGCAACCCTCTCATCTACCGGTGAAAACTCAGACGTACAGGTAGCAAGCCGGTGGGATATAAGAATACCCAGTCCAGCCCCTCTCCAGGAGACTGGTTCCAGAGCCCAGGCCATGTGTTGAGGTGAGCCTGACTATATCTAGCCGGTATCTCACTAGCTCAGGCTCCTTCCCCACCAGAGAGGTGACATTCCATGTCCCAATACCTGTCTTGATAGCAGGGGATCAGTCCCCTTGGCCACCGCCCGACACACACTGCACCCGACCCCTACGACGCCTCCTGTGGGTGGTGGGCCTACAGGAGGGCAGGCCCATGTCGTCTCTTCGGACTGCGCCCGGCTGGGTACCACAGGCCAATGACCAGCCACCAGACGCTCTCCCTCAAGCTCCCTCCTCAGGCCTGGCTCCTGGGTGGGGCCCCAGTAACCCTATCATGGGCAGGGTAAACTGTTCCCTTGTTTGTATTTGCATAAGGGGTCTTCTGAACTGCTCTTTGTCTGGACCCTCACCCAGGACTACTTTGCCATGGCAGACCCTACCAAGGGGATAAACCCCTGGACAACATAGCTCCTGGGATCACTGGGACACACAAACCCCTCCACCACGATAAGGTGGCGATTCACGGAGGAGACTTTCAATACCATCCAACCAAATATATTCAAAATCAGGCTCACAGAGAAGGGTGCAGATTCTTCCTTTGTTTCCTGGATCGCAAACTACTTGACAGAAAAGCCACAGTTTGTCAGGTTGGGGAACTGTGTTTCTGGGACATTAATGAGCAGCATGATGACTCCACAGGCGACTGTCCTGGCTCCATTCTTTTTCACATTGCATGCAGCCCACTTCAAATACAGTTTGAGTCCTGCCACATCCAGACATACTCTGATGTCACTGCCATTGTGGTGTGTATCAGGAATGCATAGGAATCTGAATATAGGGATCTTGTTAATGCATTCAGCGACTGGAGTCACTAAAACCACCTCATATTGAACACCTCTAAGACGAAGGTAATGATAATAGATTTCTGAAGATTAAGGCTCCCTCTCCAGCCTGTGAATGTTTGTGAGGTGGACATAGAGGTGGTAACAAAATATAAATACCTAGGTTTATACCTAGATAACAAACTAGACTGGTCCCTGAACACCGACGTACTATAGAAAAAGGGGCAGAGCCATCTCTTTTTGTTAAGAAAACTAAGATCTCTTTATATCTGCAGTAAAATGCTGAAGAAGTTCTATCAGTCTGTCGTGGCAAGTGTGCTGTTTTATGCTGCAGTCTGCTGGAGTGGTAGCCTCAGAAACAAGGATGCAAGAATACCCACTTTATAACAGCTTTATGGAACAAAAAACATCAGTATTGGAAGGCTACCCTCTCACCATTGTAAAATGTAGAGATACAGAAAATCATTTGTACCAACAAATGTCAGGCTTTTCAATTCTCATGCAAATAGTGGATGAGCTCTATCAGACATATGAATTGCCCTCTGGGATCAATAACGTTACCCTTAATCCATCAAATTTATTATGATGTTGGCCCACCCTTTGCAACTATGAGAACTTCTTGGATTTATACACCTGTGGCATGTAAGTGATTGGAAAACCTGAATTTAATGATTTGGATGGCTGAGTGAATACTTCTGGCAAAATAGGGTATCTCATATTCCATTAAAAAATGCATCAATTTCCTTAACAACTATTGTAACCGAATGAGTCACCCATATAATGAATAGAATATGTAAAAGATAAGAATGATCATCTCATTTATTTTATGCAATATCTGATTGAGGAGTCAAATGTCTCCCTCTGTTTTCTCTTTTCTACTGCTTTTCTCCTATTACATCATCACTGATGCTTTCCCCTCCTCCACACTCACTCTGTCTTCCTCTGTGCCAAGCTTTTAAACCCTCCTCCACTGACCTGCCCACTGTGTGTGTGTGTGTGTGTGTGTGTGTGTGTGTGTGTGTGTGCGTGTGTGCGTGCATGCGTGTGTGTTTCTTTCAAATCAGTGATAATCAGTTATACTGAGTATGCGTACTCATACTCAGTAGAATGCTGTGGTATTTACAAGAATTATGAGAAGCTGTTGAAATTATTCAGTTTATTTTCCTTGCGAATCTTAATGGCAAAGATATGTAGACAGAGTTCTTCAATATCAGAAGAAATGAACAGTCAGGCTGATTCTGGATTAAAGGATCCAATCATATTCATGCTGCTGTTTGGGATGAGGCAAGAATTGGCTGGCAGCATCCATAAAGTAGGTCTAAAACAGGGATAAAATTGTTTTTCTTTTGTTTTGTTTTTTCAAAATGAAGGATATTATACTATATAAGCAACTGACAATGCTAACAATGTTTAAGAAAAAAAAAGGTGACCATGAATTAAAACTGTCACTGCCATTCTGTGGCTCATCTTTTACAATTAACTTTAATTACAGACCACTTAAATTGTGACAAGGTAACAGCTTCCAACAGACTTCTCACATAGTCACTCTTCCCCATTTGTGCAGAAGGTTTTCTTCCACATCCAAGTTTCGAGATCTCTTTTTCAAACATTGTGACAACCTATCCATCATCTTACTTATATTGTTTATGTCATTAACTCATTTACACTTTCCTATTAACCACTGGAACTATTTTTTTATTGCATTATTGTTATTATTCCTTTGGCAAGATAAGAGAGGTGGCACAATGGAGATATGCTGTTAAATGGCATCTGTACATAACTAACAGGTAGGGTCTTTACAAGGAATAGTAAGATGACAATAAAAGTTGTTGCACTTATAAATGCTGTAAACTGGTGCCATGTAAATGAAATGAAATGAAATTGAGTTAAGTTGATTTCCATTCCATTTTGTGATCACCTTCTTAAAAACTGCAATAGAGAGCCTCGGTGGAGACTGCACTCTCTACGTGCCCTTGCAGTAAAGCTGTAAAAAGGTAATTCAGAAAGAGCAGCAGAGTTTTTGACATACAACAATAATTAGCCTGCCCTAGCAGTGGACATGTGTATATATAACATGTTCCTCCATTTCAGTCATTTCAGTATAAAGAGGCAGTATATCTACTCATTTTTTTTGTTTGTTTGTTTTAGGGATGTTCAATTTGTGAAATTCTAGGATAATCACTCCTGCCCCTATTTTTTCTTGATCCATCCATCCATCCATCCATCCATCCATCCATCCATCCATCCATCCATCCATCCATCTTCTGCTTTGACGGGCCGTATCACAGGGGCAGCAGCCTAAACAGAGAAGCCCAGACCTCCCTCTCCCCAGCCACCTCCACTAGTTCATTTGGGGGGACCCCAAGGCATTCCCAGGCCAGCTGAGTGATATAATCACTGCAGCGTGTCTTGGGTCTGCCCCAGGGCCTCCTCCTGGTAGGACATGCCCAGAATACCTCCCCCAAGAAGTGCCCAGGAGGCATCCTAATCAGTTGCCTGAACCAACTCAACTGGCTGCTTTCAATGTGGAAGAACCCCTCCCGGATGGCTGCACTCAGCCACCCTTCGGAGGCAGCTCATTTCTGCTGCTTGTATTTACAATCTCATTCTTTCAGCCACTACCCAAAGCTCATGATGACAGGTGGGGGTAGAGATGTAGATTGACTGATAAATTGACAGCTTTGCTTTCATACTCAGCTCCCTCTTCACCATGACAGACCGGTGCCGCGTCTGCATCACTGCAGATGCAGCCCCGTTCCCTTCTCCCATAACTCGTGAACAAGACCCCGAGATACTGGAACTCCTCCACCTGGGGCAGCAACTCATCCCTGAGCTGGAGTGGGCACTCCACCCTTTTCTGGCTGAGGACCATGGCCTCAGACTTAGAGGTGCTGATTCTCATGCCAGCCACTTCACACTTGGCTGCAAACTGTTCCACTGTGAGCTGGAGGCCACCACCTGATGAAGCCAACAGGACTCATTATCCACAAAGAGCAGAGATGAGATTCTGAGGCCACCAAGATGGATGCCTTCCATGACTTGGCTACACATAGAAATTCTGTCCATAAAAATTATAAACAGAATCTGTGACAAATGGCAGCCCTAGTGAAGTCCAACACCCACTGGAAACGATTCCAACTTATTGAACCAAGCTCTCACTTCAGTTGTACAAGGGGCCAGACACCACATACTCCCACAAGACCTCCCGCAGGATACCCTGAGGGACGCGGTTGAATGCTTTCTCCAAGTCCACAAAACCCATGTAGACAGGATGGACAAACTCCCATGCATACTTGAATATCCTCGAGAGGATAAAGAGCTGATCCAACATTCCATGACCAGGACAAAGACCCTATTGTTCCTCTTGAATCCGTGGTTTGATTAACAGACTGACCCTCCTTTCTAGCACCCTAGCATAAACCTTACAGGGGAGGTTGAGGGGTGTGATTCCCCGATAGTTGGAGCACACCCTCTGCTCTCACTTCTTAAAGATGGGGACCACCGCTGTGGTCTGCCAATCTAGTGGCACCGCCCCAGATCTCCACACAATGTTGCAGAGGCGTGTCAACCAAGACAGCCCGACAACATCCAGAGCCTTCAGGAACTCAGGGCGAATCTCATCCACCAAAGAGGTCCTGCCACCAAGGAGCTGTTTAACCACCTCAGTGACTTCACTCCCAGTGATGGGTGAGTCATCTCCCTCATCCCCAGACTCTGCTTCCACTACAAAAGGCATGTTAGTCGGATTAAGAATGTCCTTGAAGTATTCCTTCCTGACTATAGCCTCAGTTGAAGTCAGAAACGACACACCCGCACTATAGACCATGTGAATAGAGCACCACAAAGTAGAGCACCAGAATCACTTCAAGGCCGTCCAAAAGTCTTTTTCCATGGCCTCACCAGACTCCTCCCACACCTGAGTTTTTGCTTTGACCTCCTGAGCTGTGTTCCGCTTGGCCTGGTGATACCCATCAGCTACCTCCAGAGTCCCACAGGCTAACCAGGCCCAAAAGGACTCCTTCTTCAGCTTGATGGCTCCCTTCACCTCCAGTGATCACCATCAGGTTCAGGGATTACCACCACAACAACCACCTTGCAGCCACAGCTCTGGGCAGCAGCCTCAACAATGGAGGTGTGCTAGATGGTCCATTCGGACTCAATGTCCTCAGCCTCCCTCGGAATGCTGTTGAGGTTCTGCTGGAGGTGGGAATTAAAGAGCCCGAGGACTGGGGCTTCTGTCCAGCATCCCTCGCCGCCGCCCAATTCAACTCACCACCAGGTGGTGATCAGTTGACAGCTCTGCTCCTGTCTTCACCAGCGTCCAGAACATACAGCCACAGATATGATGATACAATTACAAAATCAAGCACTGACCTGTGACCTAGGGTGTCCTGGTGCTGTGTGCAATTATGGACATTCTTATGACTGAACGTTATGGACAAACTGTGATTTGCCCATAAGTCCAATAACAACACACCATTCGGTTCAAATCAGGCAAGCTGTTCTTCCCAATCACACCCCTCCCCCCAGGTCTCACTGTCATTGCCCATGTGAGCATTGAAGTCTTCCAGCAGGAAGATGGTGTCACTGGATGGAGCACCCTCAAGCACCCTGCCCAGCGACTCCAAGAAGGGTGGGTGCTCTGAAAAGTCATTTGGTGCATAAGTGCAAAGAACAGTCATGTCCTGTTCCCCGGCCCAAAGGGGTCTACCGGCGAAAACGCCAACATGCAGGCAGCAAGCCAAGGGGATACAAGAATACCTACCCCAGCTTGCTGGCTCTCACCGAGGGGAACTCCAGGCTGGAGTACAACCCTTCTCCAGGAGACTGGTTCCAGGGCCCAGGCCATGCGTTGAGGTGAGCCCAACTATATCTAGCCGGTATCGCTCAGTCTCATGTACTAGCTCAGGCTCCTTCCATACCACAGAGGTGACATTCCATGTCCCAATAGTCAGTCTTGATAGCTGGGGATTGGTCTCCCAGGGCCTCCGCCCTTGGCCACTGCCTGACACACATTGCACCCAGTGCAATGTGCAGTGTGTGTCGGGCTGTTTTTCTTGTTGAGTTCTCATTCCATGTAGAGAGCCAAAATCAGTATATAATTACAATAACTGTGTGTGCATCAAAGCATGGTAGAAATTATTCATCTATGCCACAGAGCTTTAGTGTGTAAGCTGCTGTCATGGAATGGCATGCAGGACTCAGAGGACAGGGAATAAACTTAAACTCAATGTTATTTGCTGGAACTCATAGGGAAAAATATACTAAATACAAATAGGACTGGACCGGAATACACAATCCAGGAAACAAGGAGGAAACTTGTAATGTACACAGCATGAGCGGAGGACACAACAAAGAACCGTGGATGACTCAGGGTAGGTCCCAATTCAGGGAATGCATCCTTCATAGGGTGCTGCCTTTACAGTCTATATAGGACACGGCTTATGAAAACCAGAACTGTGCGGCTGTTAAACGGGACAGGGGTTTTCAAAACGATGTGCTGGGAGTCAGGCATTCTTTCTGGGTGTAGTGAACCTTGACCACCTGGTCAGTGGAGTTCTGGTGAGACTGGGCAGATTATAAATTTTTGAAATATTACTTTTTCTGTTGTTTGACTAAAATTAAAGTTCAGCGTCATAACTGGACAGTTTTATTTAACTTTAATGCCTCACTCAGGCGCTGTCAGTATATTTGGAAATGAGTCATTCACTCATCTTTATTCTATAATTCTATATTCTTTTCACAGGGAGCAGAAACATCTGCACCAGCACATTGGTGCTCTTTGTGGAGATAGTGAAGACTGATGCCAAGTCTGCTCCAGAAATGATCAAATTTTATGTCTTTATTCTAACTTTATTCTAAACACTATCTGAGTGTGTTCTAGAATAAAAATAAATTCATTCTAACACCTGACCTGTTTGGTTTGTTCTGTAAGCAGCATGAGCTGTGTATACATGTATAATGTTTTTATTAAGAGATGTCCCGTAGTGACTGTTGTTGCATAACTGTATGAAGATTGTTCATATACGTCATTATATAGATCTATGGATGTTAGAAGACATCTAATTATAAGTCTCATGAATAAGACTAAAATCAGGGAAGTGTTCTTTAGACCTAAAGACAAGATTAATAATATAGTTTATACAGCGCATGTATGTTACTAAAATGACAGGTCCTTTTCATTATTCAGCCTCTATTTCAGTTTAGTAGTGTACATTTCTTTACCACCTTCTAAGATCCCTCCAGTGTAAGTTAATGAACAAATTAGTCTATTCTTTACTGCAGTCTTTTTGTCACATTGTTGGTCTTTTTATAGCCAACCATTTTGCCATGCAACTTAAAAACATTTTCTAATCTATTTTTTTAAATAACTCTAGTAATTAGGTGAATTGCAGACATTGTAAATATTAATCACAGTGAAATTAATGGGGAAAGGTGGTAAAAACACATCAGAGCTGACCTGTGATGTCATCAAATATGCTGGTGTTCCAATTGTAGAATGATCGCATTGCATACTCCTGTCCTTGGGAAGCCTGGACTCCCATGCAGACTTGCCAAGTACAAACTTGCATACTTGACTTGACTTATGAACTTGACACAGAGACAGATGGAAAAACAAACATAATGGAACAGAATGGAATTTCAAAAGTGAAGACCAGACAATCATGGAGACTGAACCCAAAGAGACCAGACACACACAGGGATATGTCTGGGGAAACAGAAAGGGATCACAAAACATAATAGCTAAATATTACACCAAGAAGTTAAACTAGAATACAACCAGACGACATAATAAATGACAAAGGAAAACAGCAACCTAACTAATGTTACAAAAGAGCCAAACTAAAATACATGTGACCCTCAAAACAAAAAGGAATCACTAACCCATGGAGCAACACAAAGCCCTGGGTCCAAGACCCAGGTACCATGATAGCTGCTCTATGACTGCATACAATGTTTTCTTTTACTCAACCCCACACACTCCTCACCTTCTTACTGCTACAAATAACCTACTCACTACATCAGATCTGGATTAATCTAATATTTAAAAAGGAATAAAGTATTTGCTCCGGTGTAAGTAGTGTTTAGTAAAAACAACAATGACCTACTGTTTTTGGAACTAACAAAGGGACTAAAATATTAGCTTTAGTCTCTTTTGAAAACAGTAGCTTTTAGCCCTTTTTTTCCTTGTTTTTCTTTATCTTTCAGGACACACACATACTCCCACAGAAACCTTTGCATTGTGATATTTAGTGTAATTTTATACTTCTATATCACTTTCAACTGAGATGTATGTGGTATATTATGCCAATTATAGAAATGTGAATTAAAAATAAACTGGTGAACTTAGTGATTGTACTTAAAGATGTCCCCAGGGTTTTGTTTCAGTACTGAGTCTGTAACTCTCATGCCAGAGTAGGATTAATCATCATTGTAGAGTCTTTTTCTGACCCAACTTAATGTACTTTAGGTTTGCAAACTCGCTCTCTCTCTTTTCCACCACTGTTGAGTAAGCTCTTATGTAAGACATTCAGCTTTATGCTGCTTTTGAGGGGACGCCTGCTAGTCACTGACCAAGCACTAACGTGTGTTTGTGCATGCACATATTTATGAAATAGACTTTTTAGTTTTTTCAATGCTTGTGCACACAATTGTGTCTGTATGTAACTGTATAGTGTAAAGAAGGCATGTTCATATCTTTATTTATATTTATAATAACTGCGGCTGCTGTTACACCCAAATTTCCCCTCTGTGGGACAATAAAGGCTGTTTCTTCTTCTTCTTCTTGTTTTATGTCAAACTATTTTTGTGTCCAGGACAGATGCACAAGCAAGTGAAACCATCGTTTAATTGGATTCACTTGTACAGTAAATATTTCAGTTAAGTGAAGCCATTCTGTAAATGGACTGGCACTTATATAACGCCTTTCTATTCAGTTGAGGGCTCAAAGTGTTTTCTTACTAAAGGTTTCATTCACACAGTCACACACACATTTATACAATGCTTTTATCTATGATCTATGATTTTATCTAACACTCAAACACACTTACACACTGATGGATGCATCAAGGGCATCCATCAGTGTCAGGGATTGATTCAACCACCTTCCAACTGGTAGACAACCAATGAGGTGTGTGATCCTCTGATAGTTGGATAATGCCAGTCCAGTCTCCCTTCTTAAAGATGGGTTTGGTGGACCAGTCTAATCTTCACATGGTGTTGCAGAGGTGTGTCAGCCAAGACAGTTCTACAGCATCCAGAGCCTTTAGGAACTCAGGGCAAATCTCAGAGTCCTGAATCCCAGAGACCCTGCCACCAAGGAGGGGTTTAACTACCTCAGTGTCCTCATCCTGCAGTGATGAGCGACTCACTCCCCCCATCCCCAGATTCTGCTTCCTCTACAGAAGGCGTATCCCAGACTATTCTTGAGTTAATCACTCAAGAATAGTCTGGGACACTAAAGCAAAGCCCAAAGGTCTACTAGGTGGGCATTTAAATATAAGAAGCATCATGTCAAAAATAGAACAAGTTAATCATCTGCTGCTTAACTCAAATGTGGACTATCTTTGTCTATCTGAGACCTGGCTCTATAAAAATGCTCCCTCTGCAGCACTTAACATCCCTGGCTACAATATGTTCAGAAGAGGCAGAGAAGGAGCAAAGGGTGGTGGTGTCATGATATACATAAAAAATAATATTAAATGTCAGGAAATTATGTGGATGAATGATCATGATTTGGAATGCTTGGGTTTAAACATCATACTAGCACCACAATTGTCTTTCGCAATCGTTGTGATATATCGCCCCCCCCCTCTTCAGATGTCACTTTTTATGAAAAGTTTGAAAATCTACTGAAAGAATCTAACTTAAACAAAGAAACCATCATTTTGGGGGATACCAACATAAACTGGGAAGACACATCATGTAGAAAAAATCTTAAAAAAATAACTGACAAATTTGATCTAGTCCAAATTATCAAAGGGCCCACAAGAATCACCACATCAAGCAGCACCCAGATTGATTTAGTATTTACCAACCAACCAGAGAGAATCATTAAGTCTTATAATATGCTAGCTGGTCTTTCTGACCACAATTTAATCCTTGTGGCCAGAAAGCTCTCAAAAAAGAGGTTTGGTCATCCTGTCAGAGAGCACGAGTATGTTGGAATTCCAAAAAACCAACAGGAAGGATTTAAAAGTGCTGTCCAGCAGATTGACTGGGATCACATACTACTGGGAACAAACTGTGAAATGGACTGTGAATCTTTTATAGCTGCAATTGAGAGAACAATAAAAGATTTTAGCTGTAAAGTTAAACACAAACACAAGAAAAACATGCTTCCCTGGATGAGCTCTGACATACTCAAACTTATGAAAGAGAGAGATCTTGCGTTAAAAAATGCAATTAAAACTAAGTCAGTTAGTGCTAAAAATCTGTTCAACTCACTGAGGAATAAAACTGTTAAAGCCATACGCAAGGCTAAAGCAGATTTTTTCTTGACTATAATAGAAAACGCAAAAGGGGATTCTAAAACAATATGGAACCAACTGAAAAAACTTTTAGGACAGGACATGAAAAGGAAACAACTTCTAGAAATTAAGATAAATGGACAAATTACAAATAACACAAACAAAGTTGCAGATGCCTTTAATAATTATTTTATTGAATCTATATCCACTATTGCCCAAAGCTTCCCACCTAACAATCTGAATGTTTGTCCGATAAATAAGTCAGAGCCGATTTTCAATCTAGGCATAGTCACAGAATCTGAAGTCTTACAGACAATAAAAACATTAAAAGCTTCCAGAACTAGAGACATATTTGGCATAGATATGTGCATGCTGAAAGAATTCAGTTCCACGTTATTGACACCAGTGACCAAAATTGTCAATCTCTCCATTACTGAGGCGATATTTCCAAGTGTGTGGAAATCAGCTGCTGTTGTCCCAGTATTCAAAAACGGAGATCCATTGTCAGTGGAAAATTACAGACCAATCAGTATCTTACCTACAGTGTCAAAAGTTGCAGAGAAACTTATTTCCCAACAAATAATAACACATCTGAATACCACTACATTTTCCCTTCATTCAATGCAATTTGGTTTTAGAACTCGACACTCTACGGAAACTGCTAATTGTTTTTTCATAGAAAATATCAAACATTTGCTGGATAAAGGTGGTGTGGTTGGAGCTGTGTTTCTGGATTTAAAAAAAGACTTTGACACAGTAAACCATAAAATATTGTTAACCAAATTAAGAAAATTTAACTTCTCAGCAGATGCAATAAAATGGATAAAATCTTATCTTTCGAATCGCTCACAGTCAGTCAGGATCAGTGATTACCACTCACCGCTCCTCGCTCTGTCCACAGGGGTGCCTCAAGGTTCTATTTTGGGGCCTCTGCTATTTTCACTTTATATAAATGACTTACCTTCAGTTTGTCCAGATGTCTATATTTAGATGTATGCAGATGATACCGTTATTTACACGCATGGTAAAAACACAACACAAGTAGCTGAAAAACTTTCACAGTCTATGGCCCATGTCTCTGAATGGCTAAACCAATCTTGCTTACAACTTAATGTAAACAAAACTGTTTCAATGTTCTTTTCTAAATCAAACATTGCAGATAATAAAGCAGATATTTATGTGACAGGTGAAAAAATAAAAGTTGTGTCAGAATTCAAATACCTAGGTATCTTAATAGACTCTAGACTAACTTTTAAACCACAGATAAAAACGATCTGTAAGCGAGTGAAATTTAATATTGCAAATTTCCGTTACATAAGATCACACCTATCACTTCAGGCAGCTAAAATGTTCATGCACAGTATGGTTCTGTCTCATATCACCTACTGTCTTACAACCTGGTCACAGGCAAACAAAACAACACTCAAACCTTTAGAGTCACTTTACAAACAGACAATCAAAATTTTGGACAGAAAACCATCACGATATCATCAGTGTGCCATTCTACAAAAGCATAAGCTTTTAAGTTGGGAAAATGTCATTAAGTATTCAAATCTCTGTCTGATATTCAAAATCATCCGTTGTCTGTCGTCTCCTCCACTCAGTCAGTTTGTTAACATCAGAAATGCCACCCACAGAGTCACACGAGGGGCGGCCCGAGGAGACTGCGTTGTTCCTCTCAGGAAAAGTGCCTTCAGTCAGAGTGCCTTTTCAGTTAGAGCAGCACAGGAGTGGAACTGTGTCCCTCAAAACATCAGAGAACTGACCACATACACTCTGTTCAAAAAGCATCTAAAAAACTGGTTCATAACACATCAGATATGTCAGCATTAGGATTATGGACAATGTCTCCCCCCAACCCAGCCCTGTTGCCACTTGTGTTTTTATGTTATTATGAAGTATAATTTTTTGTCTGTATTATATTTAACTTGGATCCTGTTTTTATCAACAGGATTTGAAGAATGATAATCTGTTTTATTGCTTTTTTATATCTGTTCATTGTAATCTTCTTATTGTTATTTTTTAGGTTGACAATGTTAAGATCTGTCCAGGGACAACAGATGAAAAATAGCCTTTTGGCTAATTCTGGTGCATTTACTATAATGTTAATTAATGTACACTGTCCCTGTCAAATAAAGTAATAAAAAAAAAAAAAAAAAAAAGGTCCTCAAAGTTGGGCACCAGGGTGGCTCAGTGGTAGAGCAGGTGGCTATGTATGCCACGAGGCAAAAAGCAAGCAATGCAGGTTTGCGTCCCAAACTGTTGCTTTTTGCTGTGTGTCTTCCCCATCTCTCCTCTTGCTTTTCTCTCACTCTATACCAGTGATTCTCAAATCCAGGCCTTGTGGCCCAGTGTCCTGCAGGTTTTAGATGTGTCCCCGATCCAACACACCTGAATCAAATATAGAAGTCATTAGCAGGACTCTGGAGAACTTGACTGCATATTGAGGAGGTAATTCAGCCATTTGATAGAGGTGGTTAACAGAGAGAAAGAGAGAGATAGAAAACCACATGTTTCAAATCAGATTACTGAGGCCCCAGTGCCCAGCAGGTTCAAACCCAGACCTTTATTTTTAAGGAGACACTTTCTTAAGGACTTGAGAAACAATGAATATTTTCACAGTCTGAGAAAATATACAAAGACTGAGAAGACATGTGGCCAATAGAAAAACCACAGCTTGAGGCAGTTGTGCATTTTTCTCAAATATCATAAAGGCACATTCCACTGATGTGGCTTACAGGTCAGTCCTTCAGTGTTTGTTCCTTGTCTGTTGATTCTGCAGGTCTCTTTATTTTCTCTCACTCCATAGAAGGCTGGAATGCAAACTTCTGCTGACAGATACCAGACCTTTCCATGCAGGGAACACTTTGTGTGTCTCAGCTATTATAAATGTCACTAAGGCATGATTCAAATTAATGATAGCCATAGAAGATGTTTCAGTCATCTTCCAGTTTCTTGTGTTTGCATGTGTGTGGGCAGGATGGATCGTATGTGTCAGACATTAAGAATAAGTGTTATTAGGGCATTATACCAGTCTCCTACAAACCTTGTATGGCTTTGTGTGTGTGTGAAAGAGAGCGAGACAGAGAGAGAGAGAGAGAGATGAAGTATGATGGTATTCATTCAGCTCACATATCAAGATCCACAGTGACTCATGAATTCCCAAGGCAACTTTTGTAAACTACAATATTCTTCATTCGGAGCTGCATGCTGAATTCCAGTCAGAGATCCCATGTTCTTATTTTCAGCTAGATCTATAAAAATATATTGTGCACATGTAGAATAGTATTCAGGGAACAGCCCATCATCACTGCTCTTCAGCAGCATCAGCAAGCAGCAGCCAGAGAAACAGTACAGTAAGCAGTTCACTAGAATGGTCCCCCTAAGAATTTGATATTTTGATGAATATAAGAATGTTGATGTCTACTTCCTGAAAATTTGCTTGTTTATTATCTGGCTAAAATGGAAGTTGCTCCTGCCCCTAAGTGGTTTGCCAAGAGGTTATATATACACATACAAAAACAGAAATGACTTAGTACTGATTCATTGCTTTTCTATTTTCTCTTAACACTGAAGAGACAATCTGACAGACCTTATCATAAGTCTGGTCCCTTGCATAAACCTGCCTTAATCCATGGCTACACTGAATGCAGATGATGTAACATTATTCTTCAACTTTAACCTCTACACCATGTGGGGGAGCAGTGCATAAAATGTTACCACAGAGGCTGACTCTGTTAACAACTCTGTTAACTCATGTAACAACTTTCTGTTGTTATATAAGCTGTAAACAGTCATAAAGTATATATTCCTCTAATAAACTACTTGCCTGGAGGAAATTCTAGTAGCTGGTGGTTGGTTAGTAACATAGCGTAATGTAGTCTGAAGATGTGTCCTTACACATTTAATCCTTAAATTTTGTTGTGTTGTACTGAGTCTAAAATGTGAATCAGAAACACAACCCTAAAATGAAAGTTCTTCTTTTGCTGAGGTTCACACAGCCCAGTGCACAATAAAGACTGCAGGTGTAGCTAATGAAAAGATACATTCTAGTATACCTTTGCTCCTGATGAGCACATATAACCTACGCATTCTCTGTAGCCACAGGGTTAGCTGCAGCAGGTGATGATAGTCCCTGTTCTGCTCTACAGCTTTGGTGAAGCCTGCTGTAGCAGCTGTCGAACCGCACAGTAATGACTTTATGAATTTCTTCATTCATTAAGCGCTTTGAGTGCTCAGACAGAGTAGAAAAGCGCTATATAAGAACTAGTCCATTTACCATTTACTTCACAAATAAAATTTTAACCATTAGAGATAAAATTGTTTATAATCATCTCACAGCCTTATCTTTGTGTACAGCTATTTTCAGTACTGCTGATATTTATTCAGACTCTTTCTGTCCAATTGATCTTTTGGAGTTAACTTAAATTGTTACTTCCTCCAAACCATCAACATATCTATTAGACTCCATTCTTACAAGACTACTCAAAGAAGTCCTACCATTAATTAGTGCTTTGGTCTTAAATATGATCAGACTGTCTTTGTTAATTAGCTACATGCCACAGGATTTTAAGGTGGCTGTAATTAAACCATTACTTTAAAAGCCATCACTCTAACAAACTGTCTTAGCTAGTTATAGGCCAATCTCCAACCTTCATTTTATATCAAAAATTCTTGAAATAGTAGTTGTAAAACAGTTAACTGATCATCTCCAGAGGAATGGTTTATTTGAAGAGTTTCAGTCAGGTTTCAGAATTTATCACAGCACAGAAACAACATTATTGAGGCTTTCTTCTTGTTAAAAGGGAGTTTTTCCTTTCCACTGTTGCCAAGTGCGTGCTCATAAAGGGTCATTGGGTTTTCTCTGTTTAGGCCCCTGAAAAAGGCAATTCACCCCCCAAATAGTAAATAAAAATAAGAAGAAGACATGGATACAATAGGGCCTTCACATATTTCGTGTTCAGGCCATAAGGAAAACAGGTGGACTGGGTGTCATCATCCAGATTCTTTCAAAATCTTGACACTCCTGGCATAGAGCCTTGAGGGCCAACTGTTTCCAAGTACATCTTTTTTCCTGTATGGCAAAGCTAAGGTACTGTGTCAAACAAACCTAACTGGTCGATTGCATTTGTGACCCGATATGGCAAAACGAGTAATAAATTGCAGGGGCTGATTCTTATATCATTTGAATCAGAACATCCCGTGAACCGAGAAATGAGCCGCTATACAGAGCACTGATTCATACGTTATCAAACACGCACACACACACACATCGTTTTTGCATAGCTTGAGAGCACTGCAGTGAGTGGGTGAACTAGGCTGTCCTCTAGTGAGAGAGGGAGAGAAGAGTGAGTGAGTGGGAGTCAGAGAGCAGTAGAAGAAGAGGACTGACTCAGATTTAGAAAAGAATTTCATGTAAAAAAGGAAATTTAAGCCTGTATGTGTGCATTGACAGTATGTTTCTGTGTTTTCGGAATGAGTTAAAGTGAGGAAGACAATGATTACCCTCTGCTCGCAGCACATTTGCAGACACATTTTTGACATAAAATGTCTTAATGGACAGGTGAACGTGCTATTCAGATGTCAGTGCTGTACAATTCAAATTTAGACCATTTATGTCCCGTCTGTATACAGTGATACACTGTTGGTTGTGCAAAACTTGAACAAATAATGAATGAGAAGCTAACTGGTGACTTGAGTTACAAGTGGAACAAACAGCCTTCTCTTTCCCCACAACTTTGCCATCAGGCATGTTGAATCCAAAAAGCACTGCTAGTTACTCAGATCAGCATTAGAGGGTTACCTAGGCAGCCAGAGCTTAGAATGTCCAACAGCAGCTACCCCCCCCCCCCCCCCCCCCCCCCATAAATAAACAAACAAATAAATAAATTCTTGAGTGGAAAATCTTATTGAAACAATGAAAATGGTTTGCTATTTAAAAGACTTTGTGTCAACATGATCCCCAACAATGCCAAAATATTACAGCAGTGCTTTCAAACCATGTCAATGTTAAAAATCCAACTACAGTGCTCAACACATTTTATTTGACCACCTGTCCTAAAAATAAGAAAATGCAAATATTTTAGAAATCTTTCAAAAACTCATTTGAAACAAAACAATTATACCGTTATTTATTAGGCAAATAACAAACTGAATTTACATTTTGATTCCTAAATTTGAGCTAGCACTGTCCAGGGATGCAAGTAAATAACTGTAATTTGACATCATAATCAAAAAATTATTATACCAATATTTCTTTGTTTCTTTCTTTGCTTTTTTGTAAAACATTCCATTTGAAAATTGATGAATAACAACAAAAGAAAAATTAAAAATATGTTGATTAAATCGCTTCTGTATACTGATGAATTAACCATTACTGAAATATAAAAAATTATGTTGGTAATTACCAATACTTTTAATTTAGGGCAGCTGTGGCATAAACCTTACATTGGTTGGTGGGCTAATAAATTTGGTAAGCACACTTCATAGATCAAAAGTGTTCTGGGAGGTCTTGAATGTTTAGTAATTCCTGAGTCACGGGTAAGCTCAAAACACTCCTCTGATGGGGAAAGCGTTAAACATTTTATTACTACTGACAACTTAACTGTTTGAATATGTCTGACATGTTATGCCACATTCTTGTACTTCACACTTCAGCCTGTATCCATAGGAGCCATATTCTAAATTAATATGTTCATAAGTATCATTCATTGCCTCTGTGTATTCTTAATAAATCACAGCACACATGATAGTAAAAATAGGAAAAAATGTTTTTTATTTCTGTGATGTAAGTGAATGTTGAAAGATATTGTCATTGATAGTTAGCTTGGGCTTTACAAAAGCTGACTCACAGGGCCACTAACCTGAGGACAAATACATGTTAAACCCCATTACTTTCACAAAAAATCTGTTCAATTGTAACAAAAATCATAATACAGCCACTTTTGGTAGTAACACAATTGTCTATTGACTTTTAAACATGTATTTGATGAACTTTAAAACCAAAGTGTTTTACAGAAACTGATTTGGTTTAACTTTTGAACTTTTCTTGTTGACAAAAAGCTGTCTGTCATCTCGGCTTACATTCAACCAAACCTGCCACAGCTTGAGAGAGAGAGAGAGAGAGTTTACTGTAGGTGTACTGCTTTATAAGAAAAGGGTGCATTCCATTTAAACGACCACAATATTTCAAGAAAACTTGTGATACAAAAATTCTGATGCTATAGAAAAAAAGAGAATATTTATTGATGCTTGCAGGTTGCAGTATTTATAACTGCAAGAAAATGAAGGGCATTTTCCTTCCTTCTTTTCCAATGAGCTACTGATGACACACTCCTTAATTTTCTCACTCTTCTTATAATACTGGTGCCAGCACCAGCAGTATTATAGTGCAAAAGTAGTGACACAGCATTATCTGGTGAGACAGCATAAGTTGAGTGTTTGCACTAAAGTAGCCCAGGCAGTTTTTTCCCTGGACATTTTAAGTAGAACTTAAGTACCTTAACCTTGTAGCTCTTTGTGAGCTGCACAATATTGTCATATAATCAAATTTTTCATAATCATATTTTCTACCTGGGATGTTGTATCTTGAGTGAAGCTTTTTAAGCTCTTTAACTAGCTTGGTTGTATACCTGTACCTGACGATGTTTTTATCTGAAGTGGTGAAACATGTTTGTTACTTCCTTATTTGGTGATGACAGTTTTCTTGCATATTTTGCAAAGTACTATGCTTAGTTAGAAGATGTAGAAGTAGCTTCTAAAAGGGAGCTTTTAGGTACGAAATTATTATCAGAGGATGACACAGCTCTCAGATATGCCTGGGTTTGTCTTGTTGTTGTGCATACAAGGGAACGCATGGCTTCAAAGCAATGTGTGGCTTTGTGATAGCAATGATTTTGCAATATGATATTTTATATCAAATAAAAATTTATACTGGTATTATTGTGGAGGATATGGTATGGCACAGGCCTACTCCCTGGTGCCTATTTTTTATAATGTCTGTCCTAACCCACTGTTTTTCTTTCTGTGTTTAGGATGACGAGGTGGTCTTACAGTGCTCAGCTACAATCCACAAGGAGCAGCAGAAACTCTGTCTGGCTGCTGAAGGTTTTGGAAACAGACTCTGCTTCCTTGAGTCCATCTCAAACTCCAAGGTGCAATACTGACATAAGGCAGTCAACCTTTATGTTGTAAATAACCAAATGTGAGAAAATTCAAGGAAAACTTAAGAAAATTTAAGAAAACATGAGTTTGCATTTCTTCCATAGCTCCATTATTTCTTTTATGGCATTCATTTATGTTTCCAAAACAACTGTTTCTCCACAAGGACAGACCTGGTCTCATCATGAATTTAATAACAATGCAAAGTGCCAAAGCCACTGTTGCCAGTGTCCTGTGCCAGACACCACAGGACATCCCATAGTTGTTTTGAGAGTAGGATACTCAATATTGGCTAGGTGGCTCAAATGTTGATATGAAATTTCAAGGACACATAGGTTGTCAAAATGCTTTATGTGATGCATTAACAAAGCATAGACTAAACCAACATTGGCAAACTAGATGGTGGCTGGTTATATGTATCTTTCCATGGCTGACCTTAAATGATAATGATAGGCTGATGCAAGTTATAAACATATAAAAGCTATTTTCTTTGTCTGCAACAACGTGCCATTTTTTTCTTTCAAAGGCCACACACTGGCCTTTTATACAAGCTTCAATAAATCATAGGAGCTGTTTTCTTTTTGTTTCAGAATGTGCCTCCAGACCTGTCCATCTGCACTTTTGTGCTGGAGCAGTCTTTGTCTGTACGAGCCCTGCAGGAGATGCTGGCCAATACCGAGGAGAAGGCTGATGGGGCGAGTGTGGCACATACACATCAAAGTAGAAAATATGATTAAATGTACTGTAGGTGCTGTTCACATTAGCGTAAGAAAGAGGTCTGCACTGTTGCTTTGAAGCAAGAAGGCTGCTGTCCATTCTCTTCCATGCAAACCTGATGAAACACAAAGAAGATGACATAGACATGGAAAAAGGAAGAGCGAGTCTCTTTACAAATCACTTCATTCCACTGTCTGTTAATGGGGGTTGTTTTCCCCACTGTCCAATTCAAAGTGGTGAAAAGGAAGTTGTTGATGATTTTTGACAGAAAAGCTGGGGTTTTTAACCCCTTAACTGGCAGCAAAAAAATCACCTGACAAAAACTACATTACACCCTCTGGTTATTATTGGCTCTGAACAACCCATTTCATAGCCTATTAACTGGCTGCGTCTGGTCCGCCGGCCGAATGAAGTGCATTTATATGGCAGGCTAGACCCGCCCATTTTGACTGACACCTCATTCGGCCAATCATGTTAAGAAATGGGTTTCCCAGAGCCAATAATACTCAGAGGGCGTCACGTAGCTTTGTCAGGTGATTTGGTGCAGCCAGTTACATGATTGGCCGAATGACGTGTCAATAAAAATGGGAGGGTCTAGCCTGCCATATAAAAGGGACTACAAACGGCCCGTCACCGGGCCCTTGCCAGTTAAGGGGCTACTTCAGTTTTAATTATATTAGAGGGCTGCATCAAACCATCCCTATTTGCCAGGAATATCCCATCTATTGCTGTATTACCATTTTCCTCCCCCAATATGTATACAAATTAATGTCAGTGAGCTTACGCACTACATGTACAAGAAAATACTGTGTTTTTTATATTTATTGGATCCAAAGTCAGGGAAGATGAGACCCAGAACACTGAGGCGGAGGCAGGAAGATAAAGCGGCATCCTTTAAGTTAGTTTACCTTTGGAAACCAGTGGTGTTCCTGCCCTCAGTGGTCTGCTGAGGACCTGTTAATGGCAAACTTCAAAAGTCTCATTTCTGGACTTATCATCACTCATAGACACTACCTATGAAAGCTAAAAAAAATAAATAAATAAATAAAAAACATAAAAATAAAAAATTGCCATCTGTAACTTGAAATTTTGAGAAAATAACTTGAAAATTATGTCTAAAAATTACGAGTTAATAATGCCAAATTTATTATTATTATTATTACTGCCAATTGGAAGGTTGTTGAAAGCACTGTTGCCAACTCCTCTGTAAGGAAAGTAGTTTTTGGCTGTCCTAAAAGTCGCTAGAAGTTGCTGTGTGATGTCATCAGCTAATTTGCATATGTAGTTGTAACTGAGACTGTAGGAGAGAGGAATAACATCTTTGGTGAGACAAAAAGTGACAAAAAGGTCCGTGTACATCGCTGAGTGGAAGTTAAACACAGATATAATTCACTCGGATGATGGCTGGTGTTTGGTTTATTTCAGTGTTTCATTTGTTCCTGAGCAAATTGGTTTGGCTGAGATTAAAGTTAAGCTTCATAACTAGATAATTTTATTCAACATTACTTTCTTACTAGAGAGTTGTCAATATATTTGGAAATGAAACATTCACTCATCTGTATTCCTTGATGTGTTGTTTTAAGTGCTGACATTAAATAAACAAAAACAAAAGAAGGAGCAAAAGTTCCCCCTCAGTGCCAAAGTGAGTTCCAGGCGAGGCCAAAGCGTACGAAGGAATGCAATACGAAGGCTGTATGTACATAAAACATGGCGACATCAGAAGATCTCAGGTTTCCAGCCTATTTCCAAAACTCTCCAAAATTCACCAGCATCAGAAAAAGTTGCTATATTTGTCGCTAGTTACTTTTTGGAAAAAAAAGTCACTGGGGGGTCTGAAAAGCCGCTAAAACTAGTGACAAATCGCTAAGTTGGCAACACTGTTTAAAAGATGTAATTTCCTTGTTACCCAGAAGCAGATGACATCAATGCATGCACACTCAAAATGGGGTAGCAACAGTATCAGTGAGCTACAAGTGTCTAGAAAACGTGAACAAATTGTTGTCAGCTTTTTGATTGTCAATGATTAAAATGCATTCTAGCAAAAAACAGCTGCATAGAAGGTTAGGAATCAATGTTTTCATGTTGATCTGTTGGACAGCTGATGCCTGCTGCTTCCCGTTAACAAGGAAATGACATATCATCACGGAGCATCCTGATTGGCAGAGCAAACTCGATATTTCAAGTTAAGGATGGCGATTTATTTATTTTTTTTAGTGGCAGAAACAATTACATATACAGTCCGCAGAATTGTTTTTTCCTAACTTGAAGACTGTGACTCCGATATTAATAAAAGTGTCTGATTTATTCATGTAAATTGTTTTAGTAAGGTTTATTGGTAATTCTAATTTGACTGTAGGTGTGAATGTGATTGACTGCAATACTGGCAACTTGTCCAGAGTGCACCCTGCATAAGACAGCTGGATAGGCTCCAGCTGCCACCTAAATTGGATAAGTGGTTAAGAAAATGCATAGATGAATGGAGTTTTAATCATGCGCACTTTAAAAACAAACACAATATCCCAGTGCAGATATAGTGCTGTTATGGATGGGGTCTAATAGATATGCGAGTCATATCAGATTTCATCATGACTTCCATTTGAATGTTAAGGGAATTTCTTCTTTCTCACAGTCAGCAGACATCAAAGCCAGGACCATGAAAAACAATGACATGCACACGCACAAATACACGTACTTACGAACAGAAATATAGGCATATACTCACACACTCGGTGTGTGTGTGTGTGTGTGTGTGTCTGTGTGTTACATTAGTAACACATACAGACACACACAAATTGGTGGTGTAACACACCAATTTTCATTTGTTTTCTAGTCAAATGTGGCTCAAAAGCTACACTCAGTGTGTGTTACGTTAGTAACACACACTGAGTGTAGCTTTGGGAACTATATGCTATGCATATGCCGATGAGCACTAGGGGTGTAATCGTACAACATTCCACAGTTCACATTGCGGTAGAGAAGCCACAGTTCAGTGAATTTCGGTTTGGTTCATTTGCATATAGTATATGAAATAATCGTTTCTGGATCAAATGATGATTAAAACAAACAAATAACTTAGAACGTCTTTATTCCTTGCAAACATTAACAAGAAATAACTTTCAATGAACATAGAAGCCACATTTGATTTGAAAACAAATGAAAATTGAATAAAAAACAAACTGATGATCAATTGACCAGTGTCTAATAAATCACCTGAGTGGGCTGTTATTGTTTCACTACTAAAACACAATGCAACACAACATCCATCCACTCACTTCTGCTTATCCTGTTCAGGGTTGTGGGGGGGCTGGAGCCTATCCCAGCTGACAGGGCGAGAGGCAGGGTACACCCTGTACAGGTCGCCAGCGCTGTCGCAGGGCTGCAACACAACATTCCTCAGCAAATGAAGCTCACAAAATAATCCTCTTCTAATAAGATTCGTGAGAACAAAATTAATCAGTACCTACATATCACTTGAATGTATCTACATATCACCCTATTATCACCTCATGCTTATTTATTCTCAATATTGCCGCAATTATTGGTTTTCAGCAGATCAGACATACACAAGAGCTGACAATCAACAACAGCTGGTTTTAAGCTAACATGCCAGCTAACGTTAGGTTTGAATGTCCTAAAAGTCACACTTTCCCCTGATAAACAGTTTGATTATGTTCTCACATCATCATGATAAGTGCGTGTGTCATCTACAAAATTAGATCTACCTCTAAGAAAGTTTCAGCAACACTGGCTAACACTGGCTAAATCAGCAGCACTAATTAAAAAAAGCAGCAGTTTAGTCCTGAAACTTATCTCAGTATCACTGTCATCAGACAGTAGTGCACTTCTCTGACTCATTGACTTGTTTTGGACTCACTTGACAAAATTTTACAGCCTACTCCAGAGTAAATAGATGTGGATGCTTCATGAGGTAAACGGGATCTTACAGTCTACACTCACTAGATATGAGTCGGCCAGAGGGTTTGAAATGACATGGGAGTCAAAAGGTAAAATACTTAATTAACACATCTATTTTTATTCCTGATTTATTGATGTGTTGATTTTATTCAAATATGTCAAAAATATAGTGTGTGTAAAAAATTTTTTTATACACAACCAGTAGGAGAAATACCCCAGCTGTTGTGGGGAAATACAAGGCGGCCAGCGGTGGTTGATATGAGCCACAGTGGGTTAAAACAGAATTTATTTAGGTCTGTGACTTTAAAAAAAAAAATTGGGGGGGCACGGTGAACCAGATCTTGGCTTCTATACCACTGTTAGCAGTTAACCACTGTGAGCCGTTACACCTCTAGTTTCCACTCAGATTCCTACTCAGAATACCCAGCAGTGTATGCTAACTTGAATTAACTCCTGACATGTCATGCAGCACTATAAAATGTAAAAGAAAACCTTTTTTCTAGCAGCAGTGCAAAAAAGTACTCAAATATCTCCTGACTTCTAAAAAAGAAGAGCTACTTTAACTGCAGGCTGCCACCCTGGCAGATGAGTTTATCCTGTCCAACAAAATGAATGCTGCAGAAAATAACCTCTCCTCTCTTAGTGCACCTCAGAGGACCAGAAATGACCCTGTTACAAAGCCTGAGAGTGGCAAAGGTAAAGAAACTATGTTTCTTTTGCCATAAATCCGATCATCTCATCACCAACTGTCTGAAATTAAAACATAGGCAGCAGGCTACAGAGCCTATCTTGAGAAAAACAGTGAGTTGTGGCTCTCAGACTGACAAAGAGGCCTGGCATATCAGAAAACATGGTAAATGTCAGACTTTGGCTAACTCTGCGTTGTATCTTAACCATGTTCCTGGTCCACCTGATCTGTGATGTGATGTGTTGCCTGTATCTTCAGCATTTGGCTCTGTAGATCTAACTCTGTACTGTTTACTTAATTAATGAACAATGCCCATGTGCTGTCCATGTAAATTGTCCCAAAATAGGGCAACACTTTCATGTCTTTGATGTGCAGCTTTGAAAATGAGAATAATGATACACTATTTCTGGGTCAGTCTCTCCTCAGAAACACTGTATTAGTTTGTTGTATTATCAGTTAGAATCTGATTTTCAAAAGACTGAGATGATGAGATAAACAAGCAGTTACAGTAACTCAAAGCATTCACAGGTCTGGAGCTGGTGCAGATCCACTCTTTCCTCAGCTTGACCCTGTCAAAAAGACCTATTGGTGGGGTACTATCTAATGATACACATCATCCATTTAAATTCCAAAGGTCGTAGAAAGTCATAAGAAAATCTACCCACTTTAACAAGATATACAAATGCTGGTCATAAAATTAGAATATCATGAAAAAGTTGATTTATTTCAGTAATTCCATTCAAAAAGTGACACTTGTATATTATATTCATTCATTACACACACACTAATATATTTCAGATGTTTATTTCTTTTAATTTTGATGATTATAACTGACAACTAATGAAAACCCCAAATTCAGTATCTCAGAAAAGTAGATTACTTAAGACCAATACAAAAAAGGATTTTTAGAAATGTTGGCCAACTGAAAAGTATGAACATGAAAACTATGAGCATGTACAGCACTCAATACTTACTTAGATTACTGCAGCAGTGCAGCGTGGCATGGAGTTGATCAGTTTGTGACACTGCTCAGGTGTGATGAGAGCCCAGGTTGCTCGGATAGTGGCCTTCAGCTCTTCTGAATTGTTGGGTCTGGCGTATCACATCTTCCTCTCCACATTAGCCCATAGATTTTCTATGGGGTTAAGGTCAGGTGAGTTTGCTGGCCAATTAAGAACAGGGATACCATGGTCCTTAAAGCAGGTACTGGTAGCTTTGGCACTGTGTGCAGGTGCCAAGTCCTGTTGGAAAATGAAATCTGCATCTCCATAAAGTTGGTCAGCAGCAGAGAGCAGGAAGTGTTCTAAAACTTCCTGGTAGACGGCTGCGTTGACCTTGGACCTCTGGAAACACAGTGGACCAACACCAGCAGATGACACGGCACCCCAAACTGACTGTGGAAACTTTACACTGGACCTCAAGCAACGTGTATTCTGTGCCTCTCCTCTCTTCCTCCAGACTCTGCTGGGACCTTGATTTCCAAAGGAAATGCAACATTTACTTTGATCAGAGAACATAACTTTGGAGCACTCAGCAGCAGTCCAGTCCTTTTTGTCTTTAGCCCAGGCGAGATGCTTCCGACGCTGTCTCTTGTTCAAGTGTGGCTTGACACGAGGACTGCGACAGCTGAAACCCACGTCTGCATACGTCTGTGCGTGGTGGTTCTTGAAACACTGACTCTCAGCTGCAGTCCACTCTTTGTGAATCTCCCCCACATTTTTGAATGGGTTTTGTTTCACAATCCTCTCCAGGGTGCTGTTATCCCTGTTGCTTGTACACTTTTTCTACTACATCTTTTCCTTCCCTTTGCCTCTCTATTAATGTGCTTGGACACAGAGCTCTGTGAACAGCCAGCCTCTTTAGCAATGACCTTTTGTGTCTTGCCCTCCTTATGCAAGGTGTCAAAGGTCGTCTTTTGGACAACTGTCAAGTCAGCAGTCTTCCCCATGATTGTGTAGCCTACAGAACTAGACCGAGAGACCATTTAAAGGCCTTTGCAGGTGTTTTGAGTTAATTAGCTGATTAGAGTGTGGCACCAGGTGTCTTCAATTTTGAACCTTTTCACAATATTCTAATTTTCTGAGATACTGAATTTGGGGTTTTCATTAGTTGTCAGTTATAATCATCCAAATTAAAAGAAACAAACATTTGAAATATATCAGTTGGTGTGTAATGAATGAATATAATATATAAATTTCATTTTTTAAATGGAATTTCTGAAATAAATCAACTTTTTCATGCTATTCTAATTTTATGACAAGCACCTGTAGTCTGCTCTTGCCTCAACAAAATAAAAAGTGTAATGGCTTAACAACAAAATACATACAGTATATGTAAATATTATAATACCTCCAGGCAGATATATACACCAGACACAATATTAAAACTGCTGGAAAGTGAAGTGAATAACACTGATCATCTTTTTACAATGCTGTGTTCTGAGAAACTTGGGTTACTCTAAATAGGATCATGTGGGATGTGTCTAAACAAGCCTGATCCATTCTGGTCCAACCCTGCAATCCAAAGCACCCAGAGGATCTCCTGCCAATGTCCTGGTGCCAGATGCTCCAGGGCCCACAGGTTCCTAGGCCTTGAGTGGTCAGAGCTGTTTTTGCGGCCTTCACAATATTAGGAATATAGTTTTATTGTTGTGGTTTTTGATATACACCAATGAAATCCCAGAAAAAGTAGACAATAGCAGTGAAGAAAAATATGACAGTTTTTTGTTATAAGAATAATTTCTATGTGTCATTCTAAGCAGTGACTGAATTGTTGAACCAGTTGAGGCACTCTAAATGTGAACCAAGTGTTAGTAGTGAGTCCACTTGCTCAATGGCCAAATCACTTCATTAGAAAGGCTTAGAAGATTGTAATTATACCATCAGCTATGGATCGTAAAATGGCAGTAATATAGTAATGATTACACTTCTGCACAGGGTACTTTAAGATGCTATGAGGAATTGATGGTTGATCAGCCAAAGTACATTTTAGTTGTTTTATATAAAGTCAAAGTTCCACTCTCATTGGTTTTATTCCTGCCTTTGTCTATTGTATTGGTAGGTATATCGCCATTGTTTTATTGGCATGTTTGCTTTGCTGCAGTTTTTCTTTCTTGGTGACTGTCTTTGGTAATTTTTTTCTCTCTGTCCCTTTTGGTGTCTTTCAATGACACTCTCAGATGGCCCAGGGAGGTGGTCATCGGACCCTACTGTATGGACACGCTGTGCTACTACGGCACTCCAACAGTGGAATGGTCAGTAAACAGTCAAACACACTCCCAAAACCTACTGCATAAAGGTTTTTAATGTTTAATGAAAACTGTGACATTGTTGGGAATAAGAAAAAGAAAACGAGAAGAAAAAAATGTTATGCCTTGATTCATCACTCTGCTCATATTAGGTAAGTAAGTCAGTGGACATGTCACAATATTTAAACTGTCATACCCAAATCTAGAGGTTTTCAGTGAATGTACTGTAATTGCAATATAATTGCTTGATAAAATTAATTATTTTATTTATTTGTGTTTCTCTGTTTAGTACCTGTGCTGCCTGTCTACTTCACGGTCATCTACAGACAAACTGGCTTTTGATGTGGGACTGCAGGAAGATACCACAGGTATCTTGTAGGGACATTTACGCTAATATGGAACCAGTTCTACTTAGCCTAAGTTTGAACAGTTTTTTGTGAGATTTAAATCCCAAAATTGCAAGTTCTTAAGGCACAGCTATGACAACATCATTATGAGTGTATCTTATTTAAAACACTAAACAGTGGAAAACTTTTTTAAAAAAATTTTCAAGCTTAGTTAGGGCTGGATCAGGTGAACCGAACCCTCCCTTCATTATATTGCCTGGGTTGCTGCTTCTCATGATGCAGCAGCCCAGGCAGGAGTTTTTTGTATTATTGTAGGGTCTTACAATATAAAGTGCCTTGAGGCAACTGTTGTTGTGATTTGGCACTATAGAATAGAACTCTCAGTGTTATAACAGTTAAGTCTGACTCCTGTTTCTCCACAGTGGCTTTCACTTTTGAACAAAGTAACATAACACAGCACAACAAGGTCCAGTGTCTATATCATTGTTGACCTGTTTCTGTAAAAGTGACAGAAGTTACAATACAGTTACACTCTGCAGAATACAAAAATCTATCTACCAAACAGGTGCACAAACACCATAGTTGCACAAGTTTTTGTTTTATGGATGGACACATTTCTGCTTTATCTCCTGCATTGCTGCTGCTGATGATTGTGTGTGTGTGTGTGTGTGTGTGTGTGTGCGCGCGCACATGCATGTGTGTGTGTGTGTGTGTGTGTGTGTAGGCGAGGCATGCTGGTGGACCATCCATCCAGCATCAAAGCAGCGCTCAGAGGGAGAAAAGGTCAGAGTTGGAGATGATCTCATCCTGGTCAGCGTCTCCTCTGAAAGATATCTGGTCAGTAACAGCTGTGCGTGGGAACATGTCAGCAAAGAGGGGCTCAGAGCTTGATATTTGTATCTTTTATATTTATAGGTGCATGAGTGTCGAGAGTTGCACTAAAATTTTGTTGTAGAAACAATATACAATAACAATAAAGAAACCTTGAACCTTAAATCTTTCTTTCTTTCTAGTTATTGTAAAGGTGTTACTGATGTTTATAACTTGTTTTAAAAAGTGTGTAAGTTTGTGGTAGAGTGGCATTGCTATACAATCAAAAGATTTTGAAACTCAAGACTGCAGTTTATTTCCTATTTCACCCATTATTTTATTGGCTCTTTTGTTAGGTTAAAACACCAAAACTACTCAGTTAGGTTTATAAAAACAATTATGGTTTGGATTATGAAATGACATGACAATATGTGCAGCTGACGAATCTGCACAGGTGATGTGATCATATCGCAGAACCTCAAAACAATTGGGGAACACATTTTTGCGACAAGTGGTTGCCACACTGATGCTGACCACTCTCTAGCTCTGTGTGACTGGGGCCTTAGTTTCCCCAAATAATTCTGCATCATCTTGGTCTTCATTTGCTTCATTTTCCTTTTCCCTCTTGCTATGTATTTTAAACGCTTAGAACATAAAACTGTGCTCCTGACCCTACACTGATGCATCAGGACTGCACACGCTTTGCTTTCCTAATGGCTAAATCATGAGTCAAATTTGGATACATTTTCTGTATAAATTTCAGTGTGGTGTATCAGTGAATACTTGTTCAAATCTGACACTTGTGTCTGCTTCTTGTAGCATCTGTCCTACGGTAATGGCAGTCTCCATGTAGATGCAGCCTTCCAGCAGACACTGTGGAGTGTGGCTCCCATCTGTTCTGGCAGTGAAGTAGCACAAGGTACATTTGTCTCTCTTTCACTGTCTCTTCTTTCTTTTTTACCTTTGTGTTTTTGTTTACTCTTCTGTTGTTTCTTTTAATGCCTAAAGCAGAAATACTGTTTTCCACAAATATAACAATTTATTCTGTGTAATGTAACAGTGCAGTTAAACACCAAGAAAAAAAATCAAACAAAATAAATGAAACACCAATCTGACCCTCAAACAAATAAAAATTACGGACCAGGCAAATAATAAAAGAAAAGCACAACAAAAAACTGCATAGTTTACAACACTTGAACAGGTCCATGGAGCGTCAGTGTAAACTCTACAGTGATCACGATGTAAACTTATGATAAAATATAGACCCTCTTTATCATTATCTCAACATGTGATTCTTTGGTGTGGTAAGGTGTAGTAGACCATAGGTGTAGTAAGTAAACTATGTTCTTGTGCTTTTACAAAATGTCTCAGCTCATGGCCAGAAACTTAGAGCTGGTAGGGCTGGTCACCTACTGATCGGAAGGTCAGCGGTTCAATTCCTGGCTACTCCAGCCTGCATGCTAATTTGTCCTTGGGCAAGATACTTAACCCCAAGTTGCTCTCCGACGCAACCGTTAGAGTGTGAATGTGTGTGAATGTTAGACAATTAAAGCACTTAGCTTAGATAGTCATGGAAGTGCTTGTATGAATGGGAGTGCATGGGTAAATGTAAATGTGTTGTATAAGCACTTTGAGTGCTCAGACTGAATAGAAAAGCACTATGTAAGAACTAGTCCATTTACTCCATTCACTAGTGTTGTAGTACTCAAGATCGGTCTTGGTCTCGAGACCGCTTTTTGATGGACTCGACCGCATTTGGTCTTGGTTTTGTCATGGACTCGGACATTGCGCACTTGGGATTTTATTTAAAGACCAGTCAAGACCACATCTCTGGAAATATCACTAAATTGCCAGAATACTGTCCAATTTATTTTTTAACATATTTGCTTTTATTGGATGCAAATCATACTGATTCAAATCCAACAAAGATTGCGCTCCTCTGCCTCTCAAAGGAGCGCACCTCGCAGACTCCGCCCCGGCTAGGTCGCTGCTTACGCCTGTATCATTTCACCGCAGTTTGCAGTCTACCACAGAGCACGGACAGTTTCATTCATAATGTGCACGTTTGGTCTCACTATGGTCATGCGTGTGCTGCATAAATCGAAATAACAACCGGCATGAACACGAAGAGAAGTAAGAGGGAAAATGAAGATCAAAGAAAAATTTCAGGCTTCCGATTCAACAAAAAAAATCCCAGCATGAAAGGTAAATACCAACCTTCATGTATTTTGATACACAAACTAAAAATTTAATGCAAGTTTTAGGGCTGCAACGATTCTTGGAGTAACGCAAATCGATTATTAAAAATCCTCGACACAAATTTCTTGCTTTGATGTTTCGTTTCAACTCTGCAGCTCAGGTGTCTCCGTGTAAACGGAGCATTTCCTCCACATTAGTTCAACATCGCTGTAACGGATTTCCGTCATTTGGAAAAAAAAACAAAAACGACCCTTTAACAAGAGTGGATCGCTGAGATGTTTTTCCACGCCCCCACTTCTCTGTGCTGTGAGTGCGCATGTTTGAATGTGCGTGCGTGTTGTGCAGAGGATATCAGCTGTTATTTTTTAGAACAGACCTATAACCACAGTGTACTGGGGAAAGGGGGGCTGCAATTAGCACTAGCAATCGTTCAGAGAAACATCTGCAGTACGGAAGTTAAAATATGCTGATGAATTGTTAAAATTAAAAATTATTTCTTATCCAATTACTTGATTAACTGACGGAGTAATCAATTGAATACTTGATTACTAAAATAACTGATAGTTGCAGCCCTACTTGTATTCAGAAAGCCATAGTCAAACATTAGTTTTCAGCACTAGTAGAGCTATGAGAGGCCTTCAAGAATAAAACTACAGTTCCCAGCAAGATGACGTCAATTCCTATTGTTGCATTAAAAACGTGATAGTTTATGCTCACAACATGGTGGCTGATATTCAAATGTAGGAAATGCTTTTAGCAGCTGATTGTTAAAAAATCTGGATTAATTTTTTGTTGTGTATTTTTTTATGTGATTTCTGCAAACACATTAGTGGAAGGAAACGGCACTCTGGAATACATTAAATGCTTGATATATAAATGTAACTTTTCTGGATTATATGCAAAAATTATCATTCTATCAATCTAATAAGGCCTGATTTAGAGTTCTGCATTTATCCTTTGTGTATAACTGAAAATCCTCTCTGAACCTAACCTGACATGCACCTCGAGAAATGTAACTACACGTCCAAAAAAACTGATTACTGCTTTCCAGTTACATCTTAGGCCCCATTACTCAATTAACAAGGGGGAGCGGCATTTAGCGGTTAGCATTAGCTTGCTAATTAGCATTAGCGTTAGCCCTGGGGTGAGAAATATTTCTTGCTAGAACCCTGAAGTTACCATGGCCACCCCCAATGGTAACGACAGAGAAGTAAGTAAGTTGTTTCTCCGCCATTAGTACATTGAGCTAGTGGTGGGCAGATCGATCCTAATATCGATAATATGGATGCCAACGTTGGTATTGGTATTAATCAATATCAGTATAATGAGATCGATACTTTGGCTTCAGTTTCTCTCCTGTATGCAGTGCTGCGGTTTCATCAAAGATGCGAGCTGACTGTTTAAGTGTTGCTCCTGTCACAGCACAGAGCAGGCACACTTTGCTCCTCCCCTCCCCACAGTGTTTTGTTATACTGTCACATGACACATAACATATTTTACTTAGGAAAAAAAAAAGGATTTTACTATGAAACATTTAAAGCAAATTTAAATTTAAATTTGTAGAAAATTAGTGAATGAAGGGAAATTTTTTATTAAATTTTTTTATTATACTTTATGAACAATCTACCTGGAAAAAAAGTTTACATTTGTTCTTGAGTGATGATTTTGTACACTTAATTTATGAAAAAAAAAAAAATCCAGACATCAATGTATGGGGAAAATTGTTTTGTTAATGTTCTATTGTTTCAGAACGATAACTTTTATTTTGATAAAGTATTTTCTACTTACATATAAACTTTACCCAATTCAGTTCTATTAACTAATTAATGATCCAAAGGAAAAAAAAATCTCAAACCAGTTAAACTTCATGGAAATTCTTCATAATTATTAAAAAGTATTGGTATCAGTATCGGTGGTAATGGCCCCGTGTTTACTTGGCATAGGATCGATACCAAATCTTGAAGTATCGCACACAACTACATTGAGCAGCATACACGAGGAGTGATTGACAGTGCTAAGATGCTCCTCCTGGCTCTGATTGGTTGTTTTTGAGTGGGAGTGGTTCAGGGAGGAGGTGGAGGAGCTCCATTTTTTTTCGCAGATTATCGGTCTCATACTGTCGTGACATGGTGACAGTTTTAACAAATATGTAAAAAACAGATTTTTTATAAAAGTTACATACTGCAGCTTTAATCTGTATAAGATTAAAGGCTTTAGTTCTTACTGTTGGTGAGTGTTTGCCATTTTTTCAGTTTTACACATTTGGCTATGTGGTTTTGAAATAGCACCCATTTTTACAAAGATTGTTGTTGGTTTAAAGACAACATAACTTTATACATTGTTCATGAAAGGCAGAGAAAAGTTAAGACTAGTGTGATGAATTATGAATAATTGTTTTACATTCTGTGATAAATGATGGAAGTCACCCAGGAGTATTAATTAAAGATGGTTATATTTATTTGAGCTGTGAGTGTTTAATATCAGGATGACTTTATGGGAATGTTTATCTTTCAGATCAATTTGAGAAGTAATTTTGATCATGTTTCACATTTTATTGGGTCATGTAGCATCAGGCACTGGTCTTGGTCTTGTCTCGGTCTCACCCTCCCTCGGTCTTGGTCTTGACTGGTCTTGGACCCTAAAAGTCTTGGTCTTGTCTCGGTCTCGATACACTCTGGTCTTGGTCTTGTCTCGGTCTCGGGTTAGGTGGTCTTGACTACAACACTACCAAAAACTCACTTTGTCACAGACTACACACTGATGTTAGAGTGCCATTCTTTGAAACACAGTTGTTCTTCGTTTGGACAGGGAGTTCTGCTGAGCTTTATGTATCTGAACAGGTGGGTTTCAGATGTAAAATTCATGTTACAAAACCATCACATCCCAGCTGCACTTGCTCCCTGCTGTCATCCATCCAAGTCAGGTTCATCAGAATACTTAAATGAATTTCAAAAATAGCAAAGTGTCGGTAAGATAGCAGGTGTAGTAATTCTGGTGGTTTTATGTCAATCACTGGAGAATGATGTAGTGATGAAGTTGCACCCCCTGTCCTTCTACATATTTTTCACAACCCTCCTTTCTACCTCTTCTACTTCCATTAATTCATTTTAAGATTCATCCCTTTCTGCTTTCTTTTCTTCAGGTTTCCTAATTGGAGGTGATGTTTTGCGCCTACTTCATGGCCACATGGACGAGTGTCTAACAGTTCCTTCTGGGGAGCATGGAGATGAGCAGAGGAGGTAAGTTTCACACACACACACACACACACACACACACGCACACGCACACACATATGGTTTTCAACAAAATTAAAAGAAATAAACATTTGAAATATATCAGTCTGTGTGTATGAATATAATATTTCAAGTTTCACTTTTTGAATGGAATTACTGAAATAAATCAACGTTTTCATGATATTCAAATTTTATGACCAGCACCTGTATATAGTGCTTTTCTACTCTACTTTGAGCACTCAAAGTGCTTTACTTGCCTCATTTAGCGATTCACAGCTAAGTGCTTTCTATCTAACATTCACACTCCAATGAACACATCATAAAGCAACTTGAGGTTCAGTATGCCCAAAGATACTTGGAATGGAGACTGGAGCAGCCAGGAATCAAACTTCTGACCTTCTGCTTAGTAGATGACCTGGTCTTCCTCCTGAGTTACACATGTTGGTTGGGTGTGTGCCTAAAGGAATATGTATCACTTTGTTTTGTAAAGTGGCAATGCACATGTTTGCTGAGAGCAAAGAGCATTTGTGGCAGGACCTTCCTCATCATATGCAATGATGTTTAAGCCACTTTAATGTGTGATAATTATTATAATACCAGGATACCAGTAATAATACCAGGTTATTAAGGAAAATTATTAGTTAATATGCAAGACCCTGTGACTTTGCAACTTATCTAAAAGCAGTTTAAAGGGTGTGGCAGTAATCCATTCAACCAATGATTACAGTGATCGCTATAGCAAGGGTGAAGCAAATCAATAAATGTGCATAGTGGCTTAGAATCAGATGATCAAATGATCTTTTGCTTAGCCATACTGTATGGCTAACCCCACTTTTTTTTTTTTTTTTTGCCTTACCAGCCCTTTTGTTAGTGCAGGGTTCCATTGATGGATTTGAGTTAGGAAGACTTGCAGTCCAGTTTAGCTGCTGTGCTTGCTGTGGTTCAAGTTCACGGAAGAGCGTGACTCCCTTTGTCATTGTTCTTTTCATGGCTTCAGTGTTTAAACTCTTGTATTTAAAATCCATCTCCCATCTTCCCATTTTTCTTTTTCTCCCTGTAAACTCTGATAATTTGCTTGATCCCCAAACTTTATTATGAATAATTGTTATACATGCATCTTTAGGTTTTTTGTGTTGTCTATATGTGAAGCTGGCTTTGGGAGAAGTGCACAGCGACTTTCTCTCATGTGATATATAGCGCAACCAAAAATGCACGAACTAAAGAATGAACTAAAAGCAGTCCTTTATTTAGACTTAACCAAAAAAAAAAAAAAATCTTAAAATGAAATTATGAAATGAAATATTATTATGTGATACTATGTATCAAAATTTTTCTCAGTATTTTCTGTGCGAGTCAAAATGCAACGAAATTTCTTTCTGTGTACACTTGTGAATAATGAATGACAATAAAGATTGTTTAAGTCCAGAATGTGAAGTCAAACAGAAATCCAAAAAATAAGGAACACGGGACTATACACTGATTACTCAATAAAAAGCAGAATGGACCAAAACAAACAAAACAATTCAGTTCAGTTTTATTTATATAGCACCAAATCACAACAACAGTCGTCTCAAGGTACTTCATATTGTAAGGTGAAGACCCTACAATAATACAGAGAAAACCCCAACAGTCAGATGACCCCCTATGAGTAAGCAAGAACAAACTCCTTTTCAACAGGAAGAAACCTCCAGTGGAACCAGGCTCAAGGAGGGGCAGTCATCTACTGTGACCACTTGGGGGTGAGGGGAGAAAGAAAGGACAAAAGACATGCTGTGGAAGAGAGCCAGAGATTAATAATAGCTAATGATTAAATGCAGTATTAAATGAGTATTGTTTAAATGCAGAGAGAGGGAGAAGAGGTGAGAAAGACTCAGTGCATCATGGGAAGCCCCCAGCAGGCTTTGCCTGTTGCAGCATAACTAACAAAGAGTTCAGGGTCACCTGATCCAGCTTTAACTGTAAGCTTTATGAAAAAGGAAAGTTCTAAACCTGATCTTAAAAGTAAAAGTGTCTGTCTCCTGCATCCAAATTGGGAGCGGGTTCCACAGAAGAGGGGCCTGAAAGCTGAAGGCTCTACCTCCCATTTTACTTTTAAATACCCCAGAAACCACAAGTAAGCCAGCAGAGTGAGAACAAAGTGCTCTATTGGGGTGATATGGTACTATGAGGTCTTTAAGATAAGATGGAGCCTGATTATTCAAAACCTTGTATGTGAACACAAGGATTTTAAATTTAATTCTTGATTTAAGGAGAAATATGCTTTGTCTTTGTAGTCCCTGTCAGTAATCTCGCTGCAGCATTTTGAGTTAACTGAAGGCTTTTCAGGGAGTCACTGCAGCAACCTGATAATAATGAATTACAATAGTCCAGCTTAGACGTAATAAATGCATGACCAAACAAGCACAGGAGCAAAAACAGAAACTAAAAAAAAGACATACTCTTTTAAATTTCTCTGGTGAGGAACTTAGTATTGCCTACAGGGAGACAGTGTAGCAACTCCCATTACTGACTGAGCTCTTTCAGATGAATAAGACTATTAATAATTATAGTTTTAAGAAGTTCCCAAAGGAGACAGCCAAGGTGTTAAACAATGAGGCTTAAAGTGACTGTGTTTCCCTCCTGACTGACTGCTGGGGTTTCTTATTATGAGACTGCACGCTCAAGTTAAATACTTGCATACGTAAATCTCCTTCTTAATAAAACAGTACTCTTTGAAGTTTGGTGCAATTCTGTCATTTTTATCCCTAGGACCGTGCACTATGAGGGTGGAGCAGTGTCCAGTCATGCCAGATCCCTGTGGAGGTTGGAGACACTGCGAGTTGTGTGAGTATACACAACGCACACAGTCTCTGCATATACATGCATGCAGCAAACAAGTTTATTCAAAAATAAAAACACGCATATAATACATCTAAAACTGTGGAAACTGTGTTCCCGTTGGTTGAAGACAGACGAGAAGGAGAGGGGGAAGATGCATTCAGAGGCAGAGAAAGAGATGAGAGAGTGGTGATTGGAGTAGACTTCAATAGACATGTAGATGAAGTGAACAGAGGTGATGAGGAGCTGTTGGGCAGGTGTGTATTTATGTACAGGAATGTAGGAGTACAGATGTTCTGGATTTTATGAAAAAGAATGGAAATGGTTCTTATATACCACTTTTCTCTTCTACTTGAGCAGTCAAAGTACTTTATACAACATGTCTTATCTCTTGATCACATTGATTATACTAGATTATAATATTTTTATAATATTTCTATTTTCATTTAGAGAGTTTGATTTTCTGTTACATGGCACTGAACAGGAGTGGCCCTCCAATCTCATTGTACATCCTGTATAATGACAATAAAGGCATTCTATTCTATTCTATTCTATTCTATGTCTTCATTCACCCAGTGAAGAGAGTGTGTTGAGAAGATGGAAAGAGTACTCTGGGGAACTAATGAATGTAGAAAATAAGAGAGAGGGGGACAGATGGAGGACAGCGAATCTGGAACTTCAGAAGATTAATAAGGAGGAAGTGAGGACAGCTATGAAAACGATGAAGAGTGGAAAGGTGGTTGGTTCAGGTGACAAATCTGTAGAGAAAGCATATGATGAGGACAACAAGACAGTGGTGAGGTGTGCAGATATACAGGGATTTAACTGGCTCATCTTTGTTGAAAAGAAAAGAAAAGAAAAGAAAAGAAAAGAAAAGAAAAGAAAAGAAAAGAAAAGAAAAATAGCACTAATATTGATATATTGTTCTTACATATCCCAGATTCTAAGTAGGCAAAGAAAATTCAGCTTATGAATATGCTTGAGATTTAAATAATGTAGCTGCAACACCAAAGGTCACCAAAGAAGTTTGGTTGTCAACATGAAAACAATTTATATTTTGGAGACAAAGTTTTTTTTTTTTATAAAAATTAAAAAAATTTGGATGTCTGTCTCTCTTCTCTGTCTTTCTTGATATTTTATCTTAAAACGTTTTCCACAATGTTGAACTATTCCTTTTGCTATTGCTATTTCTTAGCACACGTTTCCACAATTTTTCAATTTTCCCAGAATGCTGGGGTCTATTCACACTGGCACAACTGAAGAGAATGAAACCATTATGTGGTTTATCTGGACCTGTGTATGTAAAATATCCTCACTGAGAAACATCTGTTGAACTCAAAAAAAAAAAAAAAAATCAACAGTCGTAGAAAAAACATGTCCTTAACAAGCTGAAGTCTTACTGGTCTTGCGTTTGCCTGTATGTGCTGGGAACATCACTTGAGTTGCTGAAGCAAATGATATCCTCCAGGCTTTTAATTTTTCTTCTGCAACATGTTTCACATTGTATTTAGATTTAACACAAAGCAGTTAAACATTTCAATTATCCTCAGTCTTTTTCTTTCCTGCTCAGTGTGTCAAATGTTTAGTTATGCTTTGGTATACTGTAGTATTAATGACATCTGCAATAAATGTAGCCTGTTTGTAGCTTTGGTAGCCAGTGAATTGGAGACCTGGCTCTGCACCCTTGAAAATCCTGTAGTTAGCCAGGCCCCTGTGGTCCTTGCAGATGAAGGTAGCTTTGGCACCGTTAGCTCTGAGGCAAACACTAGCCCGAGCCCCAGCAGATTGTACTGAACAACCATGAAATCAGACTGGTTGGGTGGCTGTGAGGAGGAAACGTGGCCTTAAACAGAAGCTCCCGGGACATCACCAACCTGTTTTTGTCTCTAATGAGTTTTCTCCACTTGGAGACACACCCACCGAGGAACAAACTCTGGTTATTGGTGACTCTGTTTTGAGAAATGTGAAGCTAGAGACACCAGGAACCACTGCTGATTGTCTTCTAGGGGCCAGAGCAGGCAACACATAAGGAAAATCTGAAACTGCTGGCAATGGATGAACATAAATTTCACAAAATAATAGCTCATGTACATTGTCAGCAAAACAAAGGAACTGATCGTGGACTTCAGCAGGAAGCAGCAGAGGGACTACCATCCACTTGTCATCAGTGGTGCTGAGGTGGAAAGAGTGGACACCTTCAAATACCTGGGAGTGACCATCTCACAGGACCTGTCCTGGACTCATCACATAAACATCACTGTGAAGAAGGCCAGACAGCGTCTCTACCTCCTCAGGCGGCTGAGAGACTTCAAGCTCCCACTCAAGGTGCTCAGGAACTTTTACACCTGCACCATCGAGAGCATCATGCGTGGGAGCATCACCACCTGGATGGGAAACTGCACCAAGCAGGACTTCATGGCCCTAAAAAGGGTGGTTCGTTCAGCTGAACGGACCATCAGAACCACCCTCCCCAACCTGCAGGACATTTACACCAAGCAGTGCAGGCTGAGGGCCATGAAGATCCTAAAACAGCCCAGCCACCCCGGACACTCTCTCTTCTCCCTGCTCCCATCAGGCCGGCGTTACCGCTGCCTGAGGGCTAAGACTGAAAGGTTGAAGAAGAGTTTTTACCCACAAGCCATCCGTCTGCTCAACTCTGAGCCCTAACTGGACCATTATTGCACAGTGTAAATATTATAATTTAAAAAGTGTGTATAGTGTATACTATATAGAGTATAGTGTATAGTGTGAATTACTTTTTTTTATTTTTATTCTTCTTATTTATATGTGTGTGTATATAAGGTTGCAGGTACAAAATACATTTCACTGTGCATTGTACTGTGTATAACTGTGCATGTGACAAATAAACACTATCTTATCTTATCTTATCTTATCTTATCTCTTATCTTGTATATAGTGTTATTATTATTAGTAGTATTAAGGTTAATATTGTTTGTTGATTTTATATATATTCTTTTCTAATAGTGTGAATTATTATATCTTTATTTATATTTATAATAACTGCGGCTGCTGTTACACCCAAATTTCCCCTCTGTGGGACAATAAAGGCTGTTTCTTCTTTCTTCTTCTTCTTCTCACATTGGCATTAATGACACCCACCACTTTAATCCCATTCTGGATCTTGTTCTGACACATGGCGCAGAAACTGAACATTTCCTGAAAACCCTCTTTTGTCTGATCATTTCTTAATAACATTTAAATGGAATACATTTCACTAAAGTAGATACCTTTCTGAAAGTGCTGCAACTAAGTTTAAGGGTATAATTCCTCCACTGTTATTTTCAATGCCATGTGCCAACACAGTGCACAGCAGCTTACATCCTTGTGTACAACTCTGGATGCTGTGGTCCCTCTAAAAAAGCTTCAAATCAGAAGTGCTTGACTCCCTGGTATAACTCACAAACACACACCTTGATGACCTGTAAGCCAGAAAGGAAATGGTATCTCGCTAATTTAGAAGATCTTCATTTAGCATGAAAAAGAGTTTGTTGTTCTATAAAATAGAACCCAGTAGAATTTTATGTTGTTGGATTCTAACAATTTAAACCATTTGGATGTAGGTTTGAATGGAATTACTGGGAAAAAAACATGGGGTGGGGTCTGGCTAGTGGTTTGGGGCTGGGTCAGCTGCATCCCTGGCTCTGCGCTGGTACCAGCTTGTCCATGTAAGGTTTGTGTGTGTGTATGAGTGTGCGACTTGAATATATGTGTGTATATGTGTACAGTTGGCCATGGGAGCTCTGTCTAGGGTCTCCCTCCTTCCTTCTCTGGGTTGTGCATGCAAATGTCATTGAGATGTGTGACCGCAGGTCTCCTGAACGCCAGGTGGGCTGTGGATAGCCTGGGTCCCCTGGGTCTCTGTGTGCGTGTGTGTACATAGGTCTGTTCCCTTATTTGTTCTGTTTTCTTCCCTCCTTTTCTCTCTCTCTCTCTCCCTCCTACTTCTCACTCTTTCCTTCCTGCCTGTCAGACCTGGCAGTCATATTTTGTGGACAGTAAACAAAATGAGTGAATAAATAAAAGAAATGACAAACATTAACAAGAGAAGCCTATAGAGAACCTAAAGAGTTCTTCTTGTAAAAGCATATATGTTTTGCACAACAATGCATTCAGATCATCATTCTGTTTGCAAAAACTGCCAGACATGATATGCTTTAAAAAAAAAAGAAAGAAAGAAAATTGAGAAAAAATAATTAATTTGGGGCAAAACTTTAATTTTTATGGTAGCTATTCAGGTAACGCTTTCTTTTAAGGCCCGTCTTAACTATCCTGTAAGTAAATTTTAGTTATGTGGAATTACACCGTAATTATTTTTAATTCTGCTGTAATTATTTTTACTATGGCTAAATTATATTTAATTCCGCTGTAATTATTTTTAATTCCATCGTAATTATTTTTCATTCAGCCGTAGTAAAAATAATTACGGTGGAATTAAAAATAATTACGGCGGAATTAAAAATAATTCAGCTGTAGTAAAAATAATTACGGTGTAGTTAAAAATAATTACGGCGGAATTAAAAATAATTCAGCCATAGTAAAGATAATTACGCCAGAATTAAAAATAATTACAGCAGAATTAAAAATAATTACGGCGGAATTAAAAAATAGTTACAGCGGAATTAAAAAATAATTCAGCCGTAGTAAAAATAATTACAGCGGAATTAAAAATAATTACGGCGGAATTAAAAATAATTACAGCGGAATTAAAAATAATTACGGCGGAATTAAAAATAATAACAGCGGAATTAAAAATAATTACGGCAGAATTAAAAATAATTACGGCGGAATTAAAAATAATTCAGCCATAGTAAAGATAATTACGCCAGAATTAAAAATAATTACAGCAGAATTAAAAATAATTACGGCGGAATTAAAAAATAGTTACAGCGGAATTAAAAATAATTTAGCCGTAGTAAAAATAATTACAGCGGAATTAAAAATAATTACAGCAGAATTAAAAATAATTACGGCGGAATTAAAAATAATTCAGCCATAGTAAAGATAATTACGCCAGAATTAAAAATAATTACAGCAGAATTAAAAATAATTACGGCGGAATTAAAAAATAGTTACAGCGGAATTAAAAATAATTCAGCCATAGTAAAGATAATTACGCCAGAATTAAAAATAATTACAGCAGAATTAAAAATAATTACGGCGGAATTAAAAAATAGTTACAGCGGAATTAAAAAATAATTCAGCCATAGTAAAAATAATTACAGCGGAATTAAAAATAATTACGGCGGAATTAAAAATAATTCAGCCATAGTAAAGATAATTACGCCAGAATTAAAAATAATTACAGCAGAATTAAAAATAATTACGGCGGAATTAAAAAATAGTTACAGCGGAATTAAAAATAATTCAGCCATAGTAAAGATAATTACGCCAGAATTAAAAATAATTACAGCAGAATTAAAAATAATTACGGCGGAATTAAAAAATAGTTACAGCGGAATTAAAAAATAATTCAGCCGTAGTAAAAATAATTACAGCGGAATTAAAAATAATTACGGCGGAATTAAAAATAATTACAGCGGAATTAAAAATAATTACGGCGGAATTAAAAATAATTCAGCCATAGTAAAGATAATTACGCCAGAATTAAAAATAATTACAGCAGAATTAAAAATAATTACGGCGGAATTAAAAAATATTTACAGCGGAATTAAAAATAATTCAGCCGTAGTAAAAATAATTACAGCGGAATTAAAAATAATTACAGCAGAATTAAAAATAATTACGGCGGAATTAAAAATAATTACAGCGGAATTAAAAATAATTACGGCGGAATTAAAAATAATAACAGCGGAATTAAAAATAATTACGGCGGAATTAAAAATAATTACGGCGGAATTAAAAAATAATTATGGCGGAATTAAAAATAATTACGGTGTAATTCCACATAACTAAAATTTACTTACAGGATAGTTATGGCCTAAGGGCGGGCCTTAAAAGAAAGTGTTACCGCTATTCATTCTAATAAGGAATTGGGAAGATTATTCCAGTGTTTCAAGTTGCTATTACTCTTATCCAAAAATGGAGTGAAGTTAAAGTGAACTAAATCTGATAATTTAGAGGAGACATTTATAGCTAGGTACTTTATATTGCCTGTTGGGAAAGAGATGTGTGTATCTTGGTTTGTGAAGAGCTGTGAAAAGGAAGGACGAGTTAAATCTGTCAAAGCCCTTTTCTGAATCTGTTGACATCACTGTTGCTTTTATTTTGTGATGCTGTGCTGCTGAGCCCACACTGTGAGAACACAGAGGGGATGACACACTGTCTGACAGATTATCTCAATTTCTGCACAGACATGGTCTCCCTCACCAAGACTATATAGTATTATCCTAATAACAAACCATGGGTAATGCAGGAAGTCAAAGTTGTTCTCAACAGGAAGAAGGCTGCCTTCAGGAGTAGGGACAGGGAGGCAATGAAAGCAGCACAGCAGGAGGTGAAATTATGTGTGGGAAGCAAAGGACAGCTGCACTTCAACCCATCTTCAACCTCAGTCTGCAACTTGGAAAAGTGCCCACCCTGTGGAAGACATCCTGCAGCATTCCAGTCCAGAAGAAGTACCGCCCTAGCGAGCTGAATAACATCCAACTGGTGGCACTTACCTCACATCTAATGAAGACGTTGGAGCGGCTCTTCCTCAGCCTCCTCAGATCCAAGATGAAACATGCCCAGGACTGTCTGCAGTCTGCATACTGGGCATGTGTCAGTGTGGAGGACGCCATCCTCTACCTACTACACTGAGCAGACACTCATCTAGAGAAGAGAAATGGCATGGTGAGGATCCTGTTTCTGGAAATTGATCTTCAGGATCTATTATTGTATTATTCAGAATAAATAATAACCTTTTATGTACCAAGATAGAGACTCAATTTTGTCTACTATTATAACAAGCTGAAAAGACCTCGGTACAATTAGAGTCTATGAGATAATTTTCTTCAGATTTTGGTAAATGGATTTCCTATAGGAGGAGGATGTCTGCTTTAAATTTGTGACATACTCCAGAGTTGTTTTTCTTTTTGACGGTGAATGAATACCAATATATATTCATTCTGAGAAACCAGAGTTAAGGGCAGCATAAGAAGAAATATGATTTTTGTCATGTATGTAAATACAGCATGAGATCTGGATGTGTGTCTGTGTAACCTATACATTATGAATATCTGCGAAAATGTTACTTGCATGTGGGGAGCTGTTGTGCATGTATAGTGGCTGTCATGTAGGAAAAATATGAGGTGCTGGGTTAGAGACATAAGAATGCTGATCAGGGATAAATGAAATCAAATAAATAACCAAAAGAAAGAGATGCAAGAAGACAATACAGATGGAGATGCTTCAGGGTGTATCTGTGTATGTGTGAAGGGAAGTGATGTGTGAGGTGTGGAATAAAGAGAGAAGAAATAAATGTGAGAAAAAGACAGAGGCAAGAGAAAGGGAGGAAAAAGAAAAGAATTCCTTTTCCAAGGAGAGAGTCATGAGCCTCTCTTTTTTTACTCAATGAGATTTGGTTTTAATTCATGATTATACGTTAAACAAAAGAATTTAAGGTTTTAATCATTCTCTTTGTATGCTCTTCCATTCAGAAGAGCCATGGAGTGGTAGTGGGATCCCAGAATGGCTGTCCATTGATATAAAGTTTATCAACAACAATGGAGGCTCACTTCCCCTTCTGTCTGTGTTGCCTTAGACTGGGATATAGTATTTTATGCCTATTATTAGGAGACTGGTCATTCATAACAAATTATGCTCCTTTTAATTCATGGTCTTTGCTTTAAACCAGTTCTTTCTGCTTAAAATGTTCAAATTTTGCAATGATGGGCTGTGGTCTGTTTCCTCCTCGGGCTCTGAGTTGGTGAACGCGTTGGAATGAGATGGTTCTGACAGTTTCTATCGGGATCTTCAAAGTGGATTGCATGAAGATTTTAATCAGTGTTTCTGGATTATCTGACATATTTTCAGGGATTCCTGAGAAAATTGAATTGTCTTGCATAGTTCTGGTTTGTATGCTGAGGACAGTTTCTTTCAAGGATTTATCTTCGATCTTTAGTTTCCGTCTGGACCATTATTGCTGACATGGAGGATCTGAGTTCGGCATTGTCCTTTTGGAGATTGGCTATCCACTCTGGATAGTGTTGTCACATAATAATAATAATAAATAATAATAATAATAATAACAATAATAATAATAATAATAATAATAATAATAATAATAATAATAATAATAATAATAAATTTTATTTATAAGCGCCTTTCATGACACCCAAGGACACTTTACAGGGGTGAAAACAAGACAAATCACAAAAAAGCACAAACAAGAAACTAAAATGACCAAATGAACTAAAGCGAGTATGCAATTTTGAACAGGTAAGTTTTGAGTTGTGATTTGAAGATATGAAGAGAGTGGGAGAGAGTTCCATAGCTGGGGAGCAGAGCAGGAGAAAGTTCTGTTCTCCATAGTACTGAGGTGAGCAGGGGGAACAGAAAGGTGGATGGTCTACTTAGGTCTTCTTCATCTTTTTAGAGTGCTTGCATTTGGTGCCATATGATGCTCATATACTCAAGCCAAACAGAAAACCCTGGGATTCTTGCCTTTTGTACTGATGTATCGACATACTTATTCCTTTCAAGGCATGTAGCTAGCCTTTCTGCAATAACGCTGGAAAATATTTTGCCCTCAACATTTAAGAGACTGATTGTGGAGGCAACTGGTTGATGTCCGATGTATCCTTCTTTTTTGGGATCAGTGTACTACCAGCTCTTTTCGTATTGTTTGTTTCTTCCAAACTATCCTTGTGACCTCCCAAAGATAGTGAAGAACACTAGATGTGTTCTTGCAGAATTTATATGGCACTCCATAAGGCCCAGGAACCGATGCTGCTCTTGCGCGACAAACTACTTTCTCCACTTCTTTCATGTTAGAGGGTCCATATCCAGGGAGAATTCAGGTGGTGGGATTGGTGGAATGTCATGCGGGATGACAAACTGTTCATGCCATCTCCCATCCTAGTTGACTTTTCTGAGATGTTCTTGCAGCTCCTGCTTTGATTTGTTCAGGGTTTCACTTTTCTCATTTGCAAAGAGGTCTTTAACGATTTTGCAGAGGATCTTTGTTTGTGTGTTACTTCACCTTGCCAGCCAGCTCTTGATGTCCATTTGGAATCTTGTGAAGGCGTAGAATACATTTTCATTGCTACGCAGATGATGCCCAGATTTATCTATCCATGAAGCCAGACGGCACACACCAATTAGTTATACTGCAGGAGACATATGATGGAAAATCCACTTTTTTTAGCCCTTAAATAAATTTTTTGGTGTAAAATTTAAATGTATTCACTCCTGGTGCTGTGTAGATATCTTTGTTTTCTTTTTGGGTCATATTTTTCAGTCTGTTCAGTTTTCTCTATTCCCTGTAACGTTTTCTTATCTGTTACATCACAGTATTTGCTGTGGAACTGCTAAACAAGCGTCATGGACTTCCAGCTTACCAATTTCATGAGTCCGCCATTTTTTTCTTGCAGTGATTTTGTAGTCCAAGTTCAGTTATGCTGAAGTTGCAAGCAGACAAGTCAAAATGTTTGGTTGTTGGATGTATTAACCCACACGGTTTCTTACATTGCCCACTGGCATCAGAGCCTCTTCAAAGAGCCTGTTTCTCTGCCAGTAGATAATAGCATGGCTGCTATCAAACTACGAAAATGGCTGAACGGGGTGGAGTGGAACGCTCTGTGACCTGGCGGGGGGGCGGGGCATGAAATGTCCCATTCACATTTAAAGAGACCGCACCAAAACAAGCTGCTCTAAGATGTGCCTCAGAAAAGGTGTAAAAGAGGGGTCTGTGAAGCTACAATAACGAGGAATTCAGACCAAAGCATTGCAGTTCTACTTTATATAGACCACAAGTGAATGATTTACATATGAAAAGAAAGGATTTAAAAGCATGATATGTGCCCGATAAAGACACATAACACCTGGATGACCTCTAATTTCCTGCTTCTAAATTCAGATAAAACTGGGGTCATTGTACAAAGATACTTACTCTGGATGATATTATATTGGCCTCCAGTAACAGTTTCTGGAATCTTAGAGTCATTTTTGAACAGAACATGTCCTTCAATGCACATATTATATAAATATATAGGACTGCTTTCTTGCATTTGCAAATTATCTTGGAACAGGAAGGGCCCATGCCCAAACTGTTCCCACAAAATTGGGAGCATAAAAATGACATGCATGCACACACACACATACACACACACACACACACACACACACACACACACACACACACACACACACACACACACACACACACACACACACACACTTATATATATTTAAATAATATATTTGAATAATATTTACAGTATGTGTTACATTTAATCATTTAATCTATGGTTAAGTGACTAAATATTATAACATAGCTTTAAAGGCACTAAAACCATTGGTGTTTTTCTTCAACATCCACTGTTAAACCAGGGAAGTTTCTTGAGTTTTGCATTTCTGTAAATGTGTCCAGGTGGAGTGGGAGTCATATTCGTTGGGGTCAGCCATTCAGACTGAGACATGTGACCACAGGAAAGTATCTGAGCATGATAGAAGACAAGTCTCTGCTTCTATTGGATAAAGAGAAAGCTGATGTCAAGTCTACAGCCTTCTGCTTCAGGTCTTCCAAGGTACAGTGTCAGTGATAATAACAACAGTGCTGTCAGTGAAGTAATCTACTGTATCATCACTTCATAATGAAGGGAAAATTTCTGGGTCTTGATAGGCCCACTTTTCTGAGTGCATTTCCTTGCTATAGTATTTCACAACAGAAGTATGATCCTGTCATGGTCCTGGGCTGTTGGCACAGTGTTTTTGTGTTTTCTGTGAGGTTCTGTTTTGTTGTATTTCTAGTTGTGTTTTCTTATATTTCCTTACAGTTTAGATCATCAGTTTTTTATTTTTTTGGTGTCCTGTTATTAGTTATTGTATTTCATTCTGTTTCCCTTCATTTTTGTCTTCCCTGTGTCTGTGTACCTATGTTTGTTTTGTCCCTGTGTCTTGACCCTTTTTGGTGTTTAGTTTCTCTTCCCATTGTTTCCTTGTGTTTGGTGTTTAGATTCCCTCTGTGTGCCAGTGTCTCTATGTGTCTAGTCTGCATGTTCTATGTTTAATTACTTCCTGTTTTATTGTGACAGTCTCGTGTTCCCTGTACTTAGTGTTTAGTTTTGCTGCCCCTCATCTCTGAAATTATGTTCAGCTGTGATCCCACCTGTTGTCACTTCCCTCATTAGCTCTTGTGTATTTATTGTCTACTTTTGTTTTTGTCCTTTGTCGCGTCCTTGTCAGTGTAGTCATCTGTGTAACCATGAATGTTGGCCTCCCTGCTGTGTGCTTTGTGTTTTTGTGTAGCTGGCTCCCGTCTTGTTTGTACTTTGAGTTCAATTAATAAAGCTTAAGTTAGATACAGTTTGTGCCTCGTGAGTCCTGCATTGGGGTCCTCTGCCTTGCCTGCCGCAGCAGATCGTGACAGACCCAGTATCCTTAAAGCGGTGTTCTGTGGTGCAGTTCTTTGACTATCATGTAACATTTAATTTGTATTTTCACTGGTTTCCTCTTTGTTTTTCCTTCAGGAAAAGCTGGACCCTAGTGTGAGGAAAGACATGGATGGGATGGGTACTCCTGACATTAAATATGGCGACTCTGTGTGTTACATTCAACATGTTGACACCTGTCTGTGGCTTACATACCAGACTGTTGATGCCAAGTGTGCACGCATGGGTGGAGTACAGAGAAAGGTACCATACTGAACCAAGCCATTTAATTACTTGTGTCTGTAAATATGGTCCATGTCCAGGTTGTGGCCTTTCTTAATCTTAGCAGTAACTTAAGAAGCATTCATACATTTCTTGCAAGTCAGAATGGGGTAAAGTTTTTTGTTTTTGTTTTGTTTATTTTTCAATGGAAAAACAATTTTTCCAGGACATTTAAAAGCAGAATCCTGGCAAAAATGACAAAACCATCCAAAAGGATCTTATGAGCTCTGGTTTGACCAACCCAATAGCATTCAGGACAGATAAGGAAAAAATTAAGGATTTACCTCAGCTACTTTGACTCTGCTGCTACTTTTAGATCACCCGGGCACCCACGATCAAGAAGTATTTTGACAATAACACAGTTTTCATAATTTTTTGCTTTTGTACATGACCACAGTCAATCAAACAAATCAAACATTTAAGATGTAACTGAAGTGTAGATTTAAGCTTTAATTTAATAAAAGTTACATTGTAATAAAAGTATTCGTGGGTCACTCTACCTTCAGTTTTCTCTTCAGTTACTGAAAACATGCTGTATTGTGTTGAGATCAGGTGATTGACTTGGCCAGTGAATAATATCTAATTTCTTTACCTTAAGAAATTCTTGGGTTGCTTTTGCAGTATGTGTTGGGCAATTATCCATTTACACTGCAAAATGCTGTATGAACAGTATTTGGCTGAATCTGAGCAGAGAGTATAGCCCTCTGTACTTCAGAAATCATCCTGCTACTTCTGTCAGTAGTCACATCATCACCAGTGACAGTCACATATGCAATCCCATAACATTGCCTCCACCATGTTTGACAGAGCTGAGATTCTGAGATCACCAAGGTGGAAGCTTTCCGCCCCTTGGCTACACCTAAAATTTCTGCCCATAAAAATTATGAACGGAATCTGTGGCATCGGCAATCAGCCACCATCCAAATCGCATTCCGCTTGGCCTGCTGGTATCCGTCAGCTGTCTCTGGAGTCCCACAGGCCAACCAGGCCCAATAGGATTTCTTCTTCAGCTTGATGGCTCCCTTCACCTCCGGTGACCATCATCTGGTTTGGGGATTATCACCACGATAGGCACCAACCACCTTGCAACCGCAGCTCTGAGCAGCAGCCCTAACAGTGGAGCTGCGGAACATGGTCCAATGTTGTCAAAGTTCTGCTGAAGGTGGGTGTTGAAGAACTCATGTACTGGGGCCTCTGCCAGGACTTCCCAGCCCACCCTCACTATACGTTTAGGTGCACCAGGTTTGTCGAGCATCCTCCGCCGCCACCTGATCCAACTCACCACCAGGTGGTGATCAGTGGACAGCTCAGCTCCTCTATTCATCCGAGTGTCCAGAACAAACGGCCGCAGATCTGATGATATAATTACAAAATTGATCATCAACCTGTGACTTAGGGTGTCCTGGTGCCACGTGCACCAATTTTACTTAAAATATGAGTATAATAAAACACGGGGGTTGAGAACTGGCAGTTTTAATAGAAAATGTCACTCTTAGTATTTTTTTATTAATATGTATTGTAAAAGGAAAAAGACACAAATGATACCATAAATATTGTTTTAAACAACACAAGGCAATTGTATATTAACTTGTGTTGTGTAACTAACACTTTAACATAAGCAGAGTTGCTGGAGTTAGGGAAGTTAAAACTAAAAGTCTGAGATTGGACATGAGCAATTTGAATATATTTCCAAAACTGGTGTTAAAGGAGGCTGAACCAGGAGAAATATTGTTTCTTATTTTAGGCAATCATGCACCACGAGGGGCACATGGATGATGGGCTAACACTGTCGCGTTCACAACACGAGGAAAGCCGCACTGCAAGGGTCATCCGCAGCACTGTGTTCCTGTTCAACCGTTTTATCAGGTGGTATCACACACACAAAAGCAAACTAACAGAGATGTAGGTTGAATAAAACAACAGCAGCTACAAAGCTACCAGATGAGGTAAAATTACACTGACAGGATGAACTTCAGAAACAGACAAACGTACACCAAAAAACCCCCCCCAAAAAAACAGCTAATTGGTGAAAGAGAAACACACATATCAGGAGTTAGGACGAGATGTTCGCATGTTGACGTACAATGCTAATTGATTTAGCCAAACAACTATAGTCAAGACATTTACTGGCTCTAATTGTTAAACTTAGACCTATACAGTAGTTCTACCAACTCATCCAGTTTACTTTTTTCCTGTGTAAAATATTTCACCTCTCTCTCCTGCACCATCCCTTCCTCACACAGCCAAGTTTTTTCCTTACAAAAACACTCAGTAGAAAAAAGTTCAGGAGACAAGATTGGCTCTGCAGATGTGCTCATATTACATTCTGCTTTAAAAATGAATTCAACAGTCAGAAATATTTTCCTGTTTTCTCTTGTTTGATAATGATTATAATGGTTCAGTGTAGCCGCAATTTCAAAACACAGTGAAGTCTGAGGCTGAGCTCGTGCCATTGCACGTACAGACACATCTAGTGTCCGTTATATGTGGAGATTTTGACATGAAACTATGTGCAGCTTGGCAAATTTGATTTCTTATGAAGAAAAATCACCTTGATTGATGATCCATCACCAATAACTTTGTCTGCCATCGATCCCTGACATTATCACCCTTTGGCACAGTCAATAATTGCAATTTCTTCTTCTCTGGTTTAAAGGATGATTGACATCCTCTATCTGTTTTCCCCAGGGGTCTGGACATACTAAGAAAAAAGGGAAGGAGCTCTACTTTGGATCTGCCAATAGACTCAGTTAGCCTTAGTTTGCAGGATCTAATTGGCTACTTCCAACCACCTGGAGATCACTTGGAACATGAAGACAAGCAGAACCGACTGAGAGCTCTGAAGAACCGTCAGAATCTCTTTCAGGAAGAGGTAGGCAGACAGATTTTGTTTTCCATTTTAAAGATTTAGTTTAATATATTTACATAGTGGCACAAACAGATTTTTTGTACAAGGTTTTGGAGTCAACTTCCAGTAGCCACTTGAGGAAATGCAGTTTTTTGGTACTCTGACATTTTTTTAATTCAGGTAGTAGCATGATTGTATCATCTAGAGCAATATCCATATCCACAGAATGAATGAATGAATTGTTTTCAATTTGTCTTCTGTTTCCTAATTTTTCTGACTGGATTCTGTTTATAGAGCAGCAGCATTGCAGACATTATCTCAATCCAGGTGAATAACGCAAAACCAACAACTTCTATGTCTTTAGGGGATGATCAGCCTGGTCTTGGAGTGTATTGATCGTCTTCACGTCTATAGTAGTGCAGCTCATTTCGCAGAGGCAGTTGGAAAGGAGGCTGGAGATGCCTGGAGCTCCATTCTCAACTCCCTCTACCAGCTCCTGGGTAAACAGTGTGCAGACAGATGCATAGGAAAGACGACATAGCCCCCATTGTAATTCCATTCATTTAAACCACACATTAGAGCTGATAAATTTTGATATTCAGGTTATTTAAAGAGATGACAAATGACTCTGATATTCATTAGTTAGTGATAGTGATGCAGCGATCTGCAAAGACACATGGGATCAGTAAGAACAGATGATTCTACAGTTTTCTGGGTTATTGATGCACTTCTTGATATCATGTCTCTTCTCTACTGTCCACTCCCTTTCCCATTCATCTTTCTAGCTGCACTCATCAGGGGGAACAGGAAGAACTGTGCCCAGTTCTCTGGTTCACTGGACTGGCTCATTAGCAGACTGGAGCGGCTGGAGGCTTGTTCTGGTAGGTTATTTATCTTTTACAAGGTGTAATATAAGATATGATTATATACAAGTCCACATTTAAAAAATATCTTTGTTACATACAAATGTATGCTACATGCAAAAATCAGTGTTCAGATGACATTTGTGTGGATTTAATCAACTCATAAAAGGCTTCTTCAACTAAATTAATCCAAAGCCAACTGTTCACCTGTCACAAGCATGACTGTGCCTTAAGTTTCCAAGTTTACATTGTTCACTAAAGCAGCAATATGATAGTGGGAAACATCGCACCACAAGTGAATGAAAGTGTCAAAAATTAGATTGTAATTCTGAGCAGAAGTGCTTTCTCAGAGTCTGATCATGGGTGTAGTGAAAGTTTCTATGACAGCAATGCTTAGCACTGTGGTTGTAGATTTGAATTATGTTATACGCAAGCTACAATTTATTTTTAATTATAGGTATATTGGAGGTGCTTCACTGTGTGCTGGTGGAGAGTCCTGAAGCACTTAACATAATCAAAGAGGGACATATCAAATCCATTATATCTCTGTTGGACAAACATGGTCGGAATCACAAGGTATGGGCGCCTACTTATCCACAAACATAAATTACAGTGCTAATGTTATCTATCTATCTATATCTAAAGTGTTGTGTTCAAAAATACTGCAAAAGTGCAATAAAGGAAAAAAAATGCTCGATAATAATTATTGCACATAAAAGCTAATTATCCCTGGTACACTTGCATACATTTTTTTACAGGTAGGTAGTCTGTTCTTTGGAGAACTTCCCATATGGGTTTAGAGTCTATCACTGCCTTCTGTTGATTGCAGGATTCTGTGGGGTCAGACCCTCTGTTGCAGGACTCCTGGTCCTTATTGTGTCTGACAATACTATAAGTTTTTATGTCTCTGCCTTGGTTTTGTCACATATTTTCATGCTGAAGAATCAATTCAGTACCAGTCAGATGCATCCCTGATGGTGGTGTATGACGGATAAAAATGTAAACATCAAAACACGGTGTTTAAAATTAACGTTACTAATTAATATTACTGTGTCTTTGTATAGCTACAGTATTAAAACAACAAGCCCATATTGTTTATGTCCCTCTCATGCCGAGAAAAAAAAAGTTCTGACTTATCAGGGCATGGACTCCATAGCCCTCTTCCCAGCAGATGCTTTTATTTCTGAATATTTTGACATAGGGCCTCCATCAAGCTGACTTGTTGTTCCAGTTTATCCTGCAGAAACTCCACATTTTGTACTCATTGTCATGTTTTAATCATGTATGAATAATTTCTGCAGTGTATCAGGGAGCATTCATCCATTAAGGGTGCATGTGAGTTGGTCTCCCATTGCTTCATAATCTAGTCCTAATGCTAATGTTCATTTTAGAAACTTTTAGTTGTAAATAGTTACAACACTGACACTCTTAGCCCTCTGTATTGTCTCTAGCCAACACTGACCTTTTCAGCAATTTGCTACATGGGTTACATGTAGTTCATTATGTATGGCACTGTTTACTTGTATGTTTTTCTATTTTAGAAACAATTACATCTTCTCTTGTTTTTAAATGCTGTTTAGGTTCTAGACGTGTTATGTTCATTGTGTGTGTGTCACGGGGTGGCAGTGCGCTCTAACCAGCACCTGATCTGTGATAACCTACTGCCAGGAAGAGATTTGTTACTGCAGACCCGCCTGATCAACCACGTAAGCAGGTATACACGCACAAATAGGACTACGATTGTAATGGTCAAACCATGGAATCTAATATAGTTATTAGAGTAACGGTATGCCGTATTTACCTAGTCAATGACATTCATTCACTCCAACAGCATGCGTCCTAACATCTTTCTGGGTGTCAGTGATGGCTCTGCCCAGTACAGGAAGTGGTACTACGAGTTGATTGTGGATGAGGTTTTGCCATTTGTCACAGCAGAGGCCACTCACCTGAGGGTGGGCTGGGGCAACACTAATGGCTATGCACCATACCCCAGTGGAGGTGAGGGGTGGGGAGGCAATGGGGTGGGTGATGACCTCTATTCCTATGGCTTCGATGGACTCCATCTTTGGTCAGGTGAGCTGTGCGTGTGTGTGTGTGTGTGTAGAAAGAGATGAAGTTATTATATTAACTAGTTATGAGTGATAATGAAAGTCTGTATAGCGCAAAATAATTTTTCTTATTGAAATGTTTGACTGTTGCATGCATTTTTTATTTAAAAACATATGATCAGAACAAAAACTAAGAACTCATTCAAATCTATAAAATTAGAATCAAGGTTTTCAGGGTAGATGTCAATAATTAGAACATCCTTAGTGGCAAGGGACTGAAAAACATCTCCAAATTACTGGAAATAAATCTTTCAAATGAAATTCAAATAAAAAGTAATCTACAAGAGGTGTACATTTCAAACTACTGATTTGGCTAGGACTGGCTGTCCTGGGAAATTTAGCCAAAACAGACTGTTTTATTAAAAAAAAAAAAAAAAAAAAAAAAAAGAAATAAAATAAAGAATCTTAAAGTTTCGTCACAGAATCTGCACGTAACTTTTGTCACTGTTTGAGTTAAAGAGCAAGTGTTTAGTGGCTCAGATTTGATGTCCATGGAAGGTGACCCGGGAAAAACCTTTGTTGTGTTAAAAGAAAATTATTTTGAAATGGCCAAAGTCAGAGTTGTTGGCAGTAACTGTAGACAAAAGCTGTGAACTGTGAAACATGGTGGTCATTTTTTTTTAGGTATGAGGTTGGTATGCTACCTCAAGGACTGGGCAGCTTATAGTCATTAATTCAGCTATGAATTTAGAATCATATCAAAGAGTGCTTCTGCATGACAGTATATGATAATGTAAGGCCATCTGTCTGATAGTCAAAGATAAACTAGAATGAGAACTTTCAATGGTATATTGATCTTAGGCACACTTCCAAATCCACCAACTAATGACTCAAAAATGAGAAATGGTGGGTTGTGGACCAGTGTAGTCAAAGCCTGTGAGTGATTTTTTTTTTTTTTTAATACCGCGGGATTTTAAATGGGAATTCATGCAATTCAAACTGGCACAAACAAATTGCAACTGGGTGCTGCTATAACTCATATACCCAAAGTCAGCCCCTTCTGCAGGAGCCTGCATTCAGGTCTGTTACAGATGATTTCCTGTGTGTCATTCAATCTCAGTCCCTCTCCCCACTTTCCTGTCTATCTTCTCCACTACTAATAAAAGCTTAAAAAATCAATGAAGAAGAAGAGAAAACAGCTTTTAAAGGAAAAAAATATCAAGTTTTGGCCAGAGACTGGAGTTATGCAAAATACCTGCAAGAAGTTATTTTGGTTGAATATGGCAAGCTTTTATGCAATGAAGTCAGCTCAGAAGTGCCAAAAACTGCACTTCTTCTAATGGCCACACTAGACAGGCTCCAATTGTAAGACAGTTCCTATAAACTTTCATGTTAAAGTATTCAGATAAACAACCATAAACCATCATGTTCAAAATACATGCATAAAATTGGAAAAAATACCAAAAATAATACATAAAAACACAACCAGAGATATACAGTATGATTTTTTTGAGCTTCTTTGTACATAGTAATAACTAAGGAAACACTCTGTAAACTTAAAACAAAAAACATAAAGAAATGGAAATATGTCCATGTATAAACTCTGATGTCATGTTCTACTCAAACAGTTAGAATTCAGATGTTTACATGCTCCAGAGTTCAAATCAAACTAAACTAAAGTCCTTACTGCACTTTGATCTGTCCTGTGCAGGCTGCATTGCACGGACTGTTAGCTCACCCAATCAGCATCTCCTGCGATCAGAGGATGTGGTGAGCTGCTGCCTGGACCTCAGTGTGCCCAGCATCTCCTTCAGGATCAATGGGCAGCCGGTTCAGGGCATGTTTGAGAACTTCAACTCTGATGGCCTTTTCTTCCCAGTGGCGAGCTTCTCTGCTGGGGTCAAGTCAGTATTTAACTGAAGATCACATGATAACAGAGTTATTGTCCGTTTTCTTCTTTGTGTACTGTAAGAATAAATCCAAAACAGCTTGCTTTATTTTTGTCTTTAAAATAGATTTGCACCTATGTGATGACTGTAAGCATTGCTTTCATGCACATCCTGATTTTGCATAATGGTTAGTGTACTAGAACTGGGTCACTATTGTTTATAGATTACAGTTGCTAACAGAATGAGCCAGATGCTAAAGATAAAACTGAAGGCAGAGAAACCCACAAACAAGCAGCAACTGAAGAGGCCTACAGTAAAGGCCTGGCAGAGCATCTCAAGGGAGAATCTAGGAATCCATGGGTTCTAGATTTAAGGGCATCACTCTGCAAAGAATTTTCATTCAAGTATTAAAAACAATCCTTATATTTTAAATTACGTTAGTTTGACTAAATACTTTTAAACACGTGAAAAGGAGGGACGATGCATAAAAATGACTGTAATTCAATAAGCTTATTTTTATTAAACCCCTTTAAAAGTCGAAAGTTTGTACTTCAATCATATTTTGCTTGTTTGACTTTAAAGTCATTGAGGTGTTGTCCAGAGGCAAAATTACAGAAACATCTTTCATTGTCCAAAAACTTATGGGCATAACAGTGTATTACTTGGTCAGCAATATGAAGACAAATAGTACAACTCATCAGTTTAGGCTGGTAGCAGCCTTGCTAACTCACACCTGTTTTGTAGCCATTTCTATATCATCATCATCACAAACATTTATTTTTCTATGGATACACATATTCAGTGTACTGATTCTCACTCACTGATTCCCTCTCTGTTATATGTTGCACTGCAGGGTGCGTTTCCTCCTCGGTGGGCGTCATGGGGAGTTCAAGTTCCTCCCTCCTCCAGGTTATGCTCCTTGCTACGAGGCTGTGTTGCCTAGGGAGAAGCTGAAATTGGAGGCCAGTCAGGATCAGACTGCCACCAGAGACCTGCTAGGACCCACCATCACTTTGAGCCAGGCAGCATTCACCCCCACTCCTGTAGACACCAGCCAGGTGCAATTACAGTCATGGATGCCTTCAAAAGTCACAAATGTCTTTCTCCTTTTTTTCCTCAATAATACACTTGATTACAGTTTTTAATGTTTTTCTGATGTCATTCAGAAAAGTTTTTTTTCTGTCAATCATAACCAATAATGGAATGTCAGACTGAGAGAACTGTTTGTTTTCTGTTTAGATTGTTTTGCCACCTCTCTTGGAGAGGATCAGGGAGAAACTTGCAGAAAACATCCATGAACTCTGGGTGATGAACAAGATAGAACTGGGGTGGACCTATGGTGTAGTGAGTACCAGACATACCTGTATATCATAATTGCAACAATATTGTTTAGACACACTTCTCAAATTGCACATTACAAAGTGCTTCACACTGGATCCACACACACAGTCCAATAAAACAGAACAGGCTGTATAAGTCTTGCCAAGATGCGATAAAGGAATGTTTAACCAAACACTGATTTCCAATCCCTTTCGGACATGCATCTCTTTTCTGTAATGCTGACACAAGTCAGAACTGAATGCTACACTGTATTGGCAAAATTATTTGCTTGTCTGCCTTCATACGCATATGAACTCGAGTGATGTCCCATTCCTAATCCATAGGGTTTAATATGATGTTGGCCCACAGCTATAACAGCTTCAGTTGTTCTGGGAGGGCTTTCCACAACGTTTAGGAGGGTGTTTATGAGAATTTTTGACCATTCTTCCAGAAACACAATTGTGAGGTCAAACACTGATGTTGGAAGAGAAGGCCTGGCTCACAGTTTCTGCTCTAATTCATCCCAAAGGTGTTCTATCGGGTTGAGGTCAGGACTGTGCAGGCCAGCCACATTTGCTCACACCAAACTTGCTCATTCATGTCTTTATGGACCTTGTGTTGTGCACTGGAGCGCAGTCATGCTGGAACAGGAAAAAGCCATCTCCAAACTGTTCCCACAAAGTTGTGAGTTGAAATTGTTTTGGTACGCTAAAGCTTTAAGACTTTTTTTCACTGGAACTAAGGGGCTGAGCCCAACTCCTGAAAAACAACCCCACACCACGATCCCTCTTTCACAAAACTGTACATTTGGCACAGTGCAGTCAGACAATTACTGTTCTCCTGGCAACTGATCTCTGTGCACTATGTGCCTCAGCACATACTTTGCCCCTGCTCTGTGACTTTACATGGTCTGTCACTTTGTGGTTGAGTTGCTGTTGTTTCTTATTGTTCCACTTTGGTATAATACCACCTACAGTTGACTATAGAATGTTTATTAGTGAGGAAATGTCATAACTGGACTTATTACACACTGTAAACCCAGATAAGTTGTAAGTTGAAACTAAGGTAAATCTTTGCCTTAAAGTACAGTGGACTATGTTCAATGTGCTTTTGGAATGGAATGAAAGATTTAAGTTGAATGTACTAATGTCAGAGTTTCAGTAAGTGAAGATACTTAGTTTAAGCAATCATTCACCACCCATTTTGTTAAGTAAGCACTACTCCATTACCACTTGAACTAAATTGTATGTTCTAATTGACCAAACTTATCTTTTATAGTTTGGACAAATTAAAATTGGCCTTTAATCAATCATCACATATATTTTTCCATCCAACCTCATCCCCTATCCTTTTTTTGGCGGGGCGGAGGAGCTTATGTCATCCCAGCTGACGTAAGGCAAGATGCTGGGTACACCCTGTACAGGTTGCTAGCCTGTTGCAAAGCTAACACAGAGAGACAGCCAATCATTCACACCTTTGGGCAATTTAGATGTGACCAATTAACCTAACCTCATTAACTGCATGTCTTCAGATCCACACAGACACGGGGAGAACATGCAAACTCTGCACAGCAAGAGGCCTGGGCGAAGGTGGAATTGAACCCAGATTATTAGATAGCCACTGTAGCTGTGAGGCAGCAGTGCTAACCACCACACCATGCCATGCCACCTGCCTGTAGCAAAGATATTTTTAACGATACTGAACTGTGTCTGTTTAAATTTATAAATAAACAAACATGATAAAACTCAGCCGTGCTGAACACTGGTACATTAACATTTACAAATAACATTTGGCCATGGACCAATAAAAAAACTGTACAAGTAGAGAACTCAAATATCTGTCATTTCGCAACATTACTTATTAATGCTGAGTAGACTGTACTTTTTGATGGTCTATCTTATTGTAATTATGTGTTTAAGTAATATAAACTCAGTTTATTTCAGTAGGAGCTGTTGATTGGACTTAAAAACACAATTACAATAAAAAAGGACATGAAACAGTTCAGCTTACTCAGCATTAACAAGTAATGTTCACATACTAAGCAATTTTAAGTAATATGAACTCAGTATTTTGATTGAAGCAGGTCTTGACTTTGATGCTACATCTGCAAAAAGAACACAAAGTTATTTGCCATTAGATTCTCACCAATGGGAAGTTACTGCAATTCTGCCATATCTGCATTTTCTTCTGCATGCTCTCACTGCAGGTACTGATTCAAGTAAAAAGAATCCAAAATTGCATAAAGAGATATCTAAACAAAATATTGTAAGATTCAAACATTAATTTAACACTGCTCAGATCTGTCACATGTAAAGGTTACTACATGTGACTGTCAGTGTTACCATTGCTCATACAGGCAGAACCAGAATGATTGTGGGGCTCCTGGTGTATTTAATCAACCTGGTAAAATCAGAAAATCTAAATATTTGGGGCACCACCTTCAAACTAAGGAAAATATATAAAACAATTAACTCTCACATGTTTAGCCACTGAATTGGGTATTTTAATCAATAATTAAATGATCAAAATTAATGGAAAATCTACATAAGTCATTAGTTTAATCAGTCTCTCATAATATATTAAACTATGAACATGGAACTCTGGTTAATAATTTAATTAATCCATTTAATCCTGAATTTTTCCCAAACAGAAAAATATCCCCATTATGTTTAGTTAGTAACCCTTTTGAAAGGGTAACATTTTTTTTTAATTGAATGGAAAAGTAGGTGAAAAAGTGAATCTTATGTACAGTCACATTTGTGACCAGTGAGATAAGGTGTATACTAAATTAACATATTTCTCCACTATGATGCTCCATGACAACCTCTTAAACTCAAAAATCAAAATGTTAATTAGACTACTGAGAGCAAAGAAAACAACAAAAAAATAAAATAAACAGTATAAATGCATTTCAATACTGAAACATAATTTTGGTGACAGGAGGAGGATGCTGCACAGGCTTGGCATGCCCAAATGTATAGCTGAAGGAGGAGTCCTATTGAGCTTCAATAGCTTGTGGGATTTGAGAGGCAGCAGTATGGAATTATGTTTAGGTCAAAAGTCACATGTGAGAAAAAACATATTATGCACAAATAATTTCATTCGCAATCTGGTGTTGTGCTAAAAAGTGACTGTCTGCCAAAAAGTGATTTCCGTTATTTCTCTGTGTTTTGTTTATGTGTTTATTACCTGTTCTCCAAGTATCTTTAGGCCTCTGCGTTATTGTATCTATTTTATAATCAATCCAGTACTTTTGGGCCACTTAAAATAACTTTATAGAACTGTGATGTTATATTTGTTGCAATTTCTGCTGCTGCCCTCTTGGTCAGATCTCTCTTTAAAAAGATATTTTTAATGTCAGTGACAGTTTTTACCCCAATAAAGAATTTATGAAAGTCACTTTCCCACAAAATGACTGCAGCTTTTATCGTTTGATAGGAATGTCGTTTCTCACTCAAAATGACACGTTATAATTTATGAGAGTTTTGTTTGATTATAGGCCAAAAAGTCATTTACAGTTTAAATATACAGTTATACAGTTTAAATCATTTTTGGGCAAATACTGGAAATCACTTTTGGCAGATGATCACTTCAGAACTTGCCTTTGAATACTCTGGTTTTAAAGATTTATTATATATTCGTGAGATTTATTAAAGTAATCCACTGACAGTTGGCAATGGATTACTTTAATGCTGCTACACAGAAAACAATAACTAAGAATAGTTAATGCAGGAAACTTTCTTCTTCAAATTGTGAGCAAATACAGTTTTAAACAGCTCTTCTGTTGCTGCCACAGTATGACTCAGTCTAATGCAGTAACCTGAACTATCCATCAAAGTAACCAATCACATTAGGCTCCATAGGTTCCGCTCCAGCAGTCAAAGGTCAGTTTCTTCACGGGCATAGAATTCAGCTCCAAGCATGTAAAGTTTCCTCACGAGAGCGTGCAACTGCAGCAGCGCACGCACAGCTGTCACTCACGTGCTCAATGCTTCTTTGTCCGCATGACTGCGGAGTTCTACGTGCGCAGGTTGTTGAATGAACACTGGCACTCGCAAAATTAAATTATTTGCGCAGAGTTTGGTGAGACCATGGAGCAAAACTTTAATTTGGCCTTTCTGTGATTCTAGCAAACCGTCAGGCAACACAAGTGAAAAGGTGGATTTTAAATCAAACGATCAAGATATGATCGAAGTGCAGATTTTCAGTTTTAAATTGAAGTTGTTTAACATAAGTGCTACATTAACTCTTCAGGGATTACAGCCATTTTTATGCCTAGCCCCCCATTTTCAGAGGTTCATAAGTAATTGGATAGGTGAAGCCAGTTCCCTTGTAACTACAAACAAATTAGATAAAAGATCGTGAGTTAAAGTGTTGATAACGATTCACAGGAACTTTTAATGTGAGGTCCAAAGGAATCTGATGCAAGTGAAGGAGATGATCGTTAGGCCCTGGCCAGCTCAAAAACACCGAAAAGCCTTGAACACCATAGAAGGTGATAATGGATAATTGCACAATTCATTCCTTGGTTAAGAAAAAACCCTTCACAACATCTAGCCAAGTCAGGAACACTCTGGATGAGGAAGACATTGTCAAAGTCTGCGATAATGAGAAACCTTCATGAATGTAACACAGTGTTCAGAGTGTAGTCAAGACAGCACAAAGAATCATTGGCTGGCCTCTCCCCTTCCTGACAGCTACAATCAATTATAGCTCACACCCTGGTTTTGAACTGTTTGACCTGCTGACCTCTGGCAGGTGCTATAGGTGCATCTAAGCCAGAACAAACAGACTCATGAACAGTTTCTTTGCCAAAGCAATAACCACCCTGAACTCACACACACACACCCACTCTAACTGTGCAATACCCACATCTCTGTGCAATATTATTCATACTGAACAATATCTATCACCCCTATAATGTGCAATATCTAGTATTCATTCACCAAGTGCAATACTCACCCATCTTCATTTTTATATGTATATACTTATCTATTGATTTTATTTTTTTTTATAATGTACATTTTTTAATACATCCCATTTTATTTTCTGTATATTTTTGGAAGTTTTATTTTATATTTTTAGAAAGTGTGACTTTCTACTGCATGGCATGGAACAGGAGTGGACCTCCAATCTCATTGTTCATTCTATATAATGACAAATAAAGGCATTCTTTTCTTTTCTATTCTCAATGCACAATTTATTTTTCAGAAGGCATTGTTGTTTTTGTTTGTTTTTTAACTGAACATAGGAACATATGAAGAGTTCATATGCAAAGTCCTCTAAATTTGCCTGGACAATTTTCTTTAAAAAGCGTCATGTCGGCCGGTGGAAATTGACCCAGGCGCAGAGGCAACAGTTCACAGGAAACAAGGTTTATTACAGGAATTGACTAACCGAAAAGGTGACGGTCAGAAGGTTAAGAAGGCTCACTCAGGAACTCAGGTTTAATGACTGGTTGGGGATGTGGCTGGCGGAGTGCGTCTGGGCAGAGGAGGTCCGAGGGGCAGGCAGGCGGAAGCTGGACAGCAGGTGGCCGAGAAGAAGGGCTCTGGCGTGGTGGAGGGTGGTTTCACCACTCCAAGGGAATGTGATGCTATATGAGTGGAGATGATGAAGCAACAGGAATGACAGAGGTAATCACGGGTAAGCAATTTCCAAAAGGCAAAGCAGGTAGGTTTACCACAGGGAGGCTGAACAATCTGGTGGCGAGTCAGCGTCTCAGCTCCTCATAAATACTCTTGACCGTAATGACCACCAGGAACAGGTGTGTGCCCAGGTGCCGGTATGACAACAGGAAACAGCTGCCTGCCCCAACGGATCATGACAGACATGCCCACAAACCACAGAGCCCACCCCGACCCATGACAAAAAGCTATTTTTGTTTTTTTTTTATCTGGATCTTATGGTAAAGCTCGGGAATTTCATTTTACAGACAAAGGTGAGGTGCCTTTTTTCAAAAATGTAAATATAGTCATTTGCCTACTTTTTAACAAATAATATTTAGTTTTGTGGCAAAACCAGCTAAATCTTCAGTCCATACTCTGCCCAGTGTGAATGAAGGAAAAAGGCCCAAATATTAGACTATAATAAAAAGATTTCTACATAGATTCTCACAATGCAACCACAATGGCACAAAATGGCTGCACATTTATTTTAACAATAACAAAATAGTAGATACTAGGCTGCGGGGTTCATGACAACTGAGGATGCATACTGTGTGTGGCTGTGACCGGCCCCCACTTGCATGCGGGTATACACCGAGCTAACCTACCTGTCCTGTGAGCAGACTGTGTGAGTGAGACCCTCACAGCAAAGGAGACGGGAGCTCCGCACAGGCCAGTAATGATCCTTCCACAGGTTCACCGACAGAAATCTTGTTACAACTTTTACTTCCTTTAGTCAAGTTTGATCGGTGAACATTTTTTCTATACAAAACAAGGCTAGACTCCACCAACAAATGCCGACTCCTCAGTGTAGCACAGTGCTGAAATCATGTCCCTGGAACCAGGGACATGGAGGATTTTGCAGGCAATGGGAAGTGCTGTTTGGAGGCTTTTGATAATTCAGATTAGTCAGAGATGGGTATTTAATGGGTTATGATACAACATGATTGATTGGCGTATAGTAGGTGTGGAAAGCTGAAAATCTTGGGTGTTGGGTGAGTGGTGGGCAGTTCTTGGGTGCCCGGGGCTGTGTTCTCGACTTGTGCTGGGGGGACTGGCCTGCAGCGGGGTGGGCTGTCATTGCCTCTGGCTCACTGGGGGCTCTTACCCTTTGTCCATGGGAGGTCCATTTGGGGCCTCCCTCCTTCCTCCTCTGGGGTGTGCACGAAGGGTGCCATCGGGATGTGTGGCCTCAGGTCTTCTGAGCTCCTGGTGGGCTGTGGATGGCCCAGGTCCCCTGGATCTTTCCCTATCTGCCTCTGGATCCCAAGAGGCATTTTTGGAGCTTCTCGCCCTCATTATTGAGTACGTTTCATGACAGAGACACACGCACACTAGAACATAACACAGTAGGGTTGTGTGTGTGTATGTGTATGTATGTATATGTACCCGTTCTCGGTCCCCTTATTTCAAACATTAACAAGAGGAGCCTATTGAGAATTTATAGAGCTCTTCTTGTAAAAGCAAATATGTTTGGCACAACAGTGCATTTGGATCATGATTCTGATAGTTCTCCATGTCCTGACTGCCCTAAAACCTTTTCTTTTTCTGTGTGTGTGCTTCAGGTGCGAGACGATAACAAGCGGCAGCATCCATGTCTGGTGGAGTTCTCCAAGCTTCCTGAACAGGAACGAAGCTACAATTTACAGATGTCTCTAGAGACTCTCAAGTAATATATCAGTGCAGTGAAATTTGAAATTTGAGTGAGATTTGAAATTTGATCCCATATAATTGTATGTTTTCTCTGAACATTGCAGAAGCATGATTAATGGTTAAAATTCATAGCAAGCACCTGCACAGACTATTTAATGTGGTGTGTGTGTGATTGTGTTTTTGCCTGTTCCAGAACTCTTCTGGCTTTGGGTTGCCATGTTGGACTAGCAGATGAACATGCTGTAGAGAAAGTCAAGAGCATGAAGCTGTCACCAACGTAAGACCCATCAACTATTAGTACAAAAACAAAAAATACACCTCAAGAATAACCAAAAGCATGCAAGCAATGCAAGATAACACATAACAGATGGATACAGAAGGATATATATACACACTCAGTAGTCATTTCATTAGGTACAGCTGCTCAATGCAGCCACTCAGTGCATTCTGGCATGGAGATGTGGTCAAGATGAAGTTCAAACCAAACATAATGGTATACAGAAGAACATCTCTGAATGTAAAATCTTGAAGAAGATGGGCTGCTCATCAAATCGCCTTTTTGTTTACTTCTTACTCCTCCCGTGCCGCACAGAAGACTACACCGGGTGCCACTCCTGTCAGCTAAAAACAGGAAACTGAGGTGACATTTTGCGCAGCCTCACTAAAATTAGACAACAGAGGACTGGAAAAACATTGCCTGGTCTGTGGAGTGTCGAGTTCTGTAGCACCATTCAGATGGTAGGAAGATGTAAACAACATGAAAGCATGGGTGCATTCTGCTAGTGCAAAAGTTAAGGCAGGTGGTGGTGATGGTGCTGTAACGATATGTATTTTCTTGGTACACTTTGTAGTACCAACTCTGTCATTTAAACACCACAGCCTACCTGAGTGTTGTTGATAACTATGTTAATCCTTTTATAATCACAGTGTACCCATTGTTGTATGAAGGCCTTTGAGCACTCAAGTAGAGTGAAAAAGTGCTACATAAGATCCAGTCCATTTACCATCTACTGTTGGCTGCTTTAAGCAGGACTTTGTGCCAGGTCACAAGATCAGAACTGGTTACTTGAATATGACAGTGAGTTCAGCGTACTCAAATAGCCTCTACAGTTAACAAATGTCAATCTAGTAAAATATCTTTGGGATGTGGTGGAATGGGAAATTTGCATCATGGATGTGCAGCCAACAGACTGCAGCAACTGCATGATGGTATTATGCCAATATATCATGTCAAGTACCTTGTTGGATCTATGCCACAAACTAAGTTATTTCTAAAGCAAAAGGGGTTCCAACCTAGTACTAGCAAGTTGTACCTAATGAAGTGGCTGGCGAGTGTTGATAACTAGAGCAACACACCACTGGCATATAGCATTAGCTTGGACATGGTCTCACACATCAGCACCAGTCAAGTTATTCAGGCTTGCTAGGTAAAAATGTAGTATTTCACCTCTATCTGTGCAGCTATGAGTTATCCAGTGGTTATAAACCTGCTCCTCTGGACCTGAGTCACATCAAATTGACCTCCACCCAGGAAGCTATGGTGGACAAGCTAGCTGAGAATGCACACAATGTTTGGGCAAGAGATCGCATCCGCCAAGGCTGGACCTATGGCATACAACAGGTAACGTTAACATAACGTTAAAACATATGGAGTTATTAAAGAATGAATGAAGTATGAATGAAGAAAGACTGGATAGTTAATTCACCAATCTTAAGTACTTCTCTTCCAATTTTGGATTTTATAGTAGATAATGATTAGGTTCTACAGGATACTAGATTTGTGAATCTGTAGGTATGATTAGTTTCTTATCTGTAAATGAATTTTTGCATCTGTATCCAAACACTGAGATTGCAAAACAGTAAATGAAACGTTAATTACTGAATACTCCAAATTTAGTTACTCTTTTTCTATACCGTCAGTGATGACCTCCTCACCTTGATCTACCATTTAAAGTGATGCACGCAATAGTTCCTCAATTATCTTAATCGTAACTATTTTCTGAAAAGTAATTTAGGTACAGCAGGAGTCCCAATTATTTATTTATTTTTTGTCATATTCAGGTCAGGTATAGAGACCAGCTCAGTGACTCCAGTTAATTTAGCAGCAACAGTTACCTCTGGTGATATTCACCTGTCAGTTAAAGCATCTACACCCCAAATCTTAACTCTTAATAAAGACATTAACAAGAGTTGTTAAGAAGGGGGACAATAGCTATATAAATAAAAAAAAAAAAATTGTACCAGGCTGCACACATGTTAATTCATCTGAAGTTGGACTTTTTAACAAGAGGATTGATTCAATTGTGGAGGAAGCCTCAAACAGTAATCAGAGTGCACCTCAGTGATACCAAATGTTGCAATGTCTTCTCTTAGCTGCAATATTTTCTTTCTTTTTTAAAAATTTTGTAAACTCCTTGTGTTTCTTGTCAGAATGTAAAGAACAGTAGAAACCCTCATCTTTCCCCCTACACTCTTCTAAATGAGAGAACAAAAAAGCCCGCTCTTAGCTGCAAATAATTCTTATAGGTTAATTCTTGTTCTTCTTTTTTCAATTTTGTAACTTCCTTGTGTCTTGTCAGGATGTAAAGAACCGTAGAAACCCTCGTCTGGTCCCCTACACTCTGCTGGATGAGAGAACCAAAAAGTCCAACAAAGACAGTCTGAGAGAGGCTGTCAGGACTCTCCTGGGATATGGATACAATCTTGAAGCGCCTGACCAGGATCATGGTACAATACTGTTCACATTGTTCAGTTAAAAACAAACAAACCAAAAAACATTGTATTTTCTTTAAATTTCTATAATTATTGAGGCAAAAATAAACACCTTAAATATTGAGAAGTATAGTATGTGATATTTTTCCTTTACATTGTGTTGTTAAGATGCTCATCAGATTGTCCTGTTGTTTACTTCTCACTCCTCCCATGCCTCTCTGTCATCCAGCAGCTGAGTCTGACTTGAGTAATATGTCAGCTGAGAGGTTCCGCATTTTCAGAGCAGAAAAAACATACTGCGTTAATGCTGGGAAGTGGTACTTTGAACTGGAGGTAAGAAGCAAGAAAATAATTGTGATTGGCATAAAATGCTTAAGGAGAATTATTGAAATACATCAGAAGTTGGCTGATACAAATGTAAAGTTCTTCCTAAAGTGTCCTTGGTTTTGAGAAAACTGAACAAATAATTCAACTTAATTTCAATCCATGTTACAATCAATCGGTGATCTGATTTTTCTTCTAATGAACACACACAAAAAAGTATGTTGTTACTATACTGTTTCTTCATTCTCCATCTTTGCAGGGGTGTATTATGAAAGAGATTGGACATAGCTATGCTTTCTTTGTGTTAGCTGGCTTAAGAAAATCTGAAACATCAAATGTCTCTTTTAACCCAACCTTTCTTCATCAGGCTATATGTACACTTATGGTCAGAAGTTTACATACACTCATTATGAGAATGAATGTCATGGTATTTCCACAGTGGAATGATTGTACAGCATACATCTTTAATGACTTTAAAAAAGAATTGGGTGGACGAGTTTTAATTTAGTTTGAATTTTTTCTAATCCACACAGGGTCAAACGTATTCATACAGGCTCAAATATATACATACCCACCATCAATATTTGTTAAATGCCCCTTAACAATGTGTATCTCCATCAGACACTTTTGTTAGCCATCAACAAGCTTCTGGCTAGATATTTTACTGCTCTTCTTTGCAGAATTGGTATAGGTCATTTAAACTGATGGTTCCCTGGCACAGACCCAGCTTTTAAGCGTAGTCCACAAATTTTGGGGTTGAGGCTTTGGGAAGGCCATTCAAGAAGCTTAATATTAGCTTACTTTATCCATTCCAAAACCAATTTTCATGTGTGTTTGGGATCATTGTCCTGTTAGAGCACCCATCTGTGTCCAAGTTTCAACTGTCTAGGTGTCTGAAGTTGAAAAATTTGGAGGTAGTTCTCCTTCTTCATTATTCCATCCATTGTCATTGTAGCCAAATAGTTCAATCTTTGCCTTGTCTGACCATAATACTTTATCCAGATGGCATTTGGCTTGTTGACGTGGGCAGCTGCAGATTTCAGTTTAGCTTGAATGTTTAATTTTGGAGCAGGGGCTTCTTTCTTGGTTGGCACCCTCTTGGTCCATGGTGATGTAAAACTCACCTCACTGTGGATAGTGATACAGGTATTCCAGCAGTTTCCAGTTGTCAAGTAAACAGGTTTTTTGTGAAGGAAGACACCTGAAACACTTTAATTAAAAAAGTAAAACATTTAATATATTAAAGAATCAGGAAAAGTACACATGCATGTGGGGACTCAGAAGAGACAGCCTGTGTGTGTGCTCTCTCTCTCTGAGCCCGTGCTCCTGTCTAACCAAAACATTTTTATACTTCTGTTATCTAAGCATAAACAATCTCTGGGCACTACAAGTTGACCTTCATCATTCAGTCTTGTTTCTGGCTGGTTTTTCATGACTCAGATTCCTCTCAGTCATAGGCACATCTTCTTCCTGATGTTCTAATTTAATCAATACAGAGAAATCTTGTCCAGATTAATGACAGAACATGGTGACGTTGGCGATGTTCTAATTGTACGTTCAGTGGCCGGTCCTCGAGATAAGATGCTCTGAAAGAGAGAAGTTAGTCTAGAACTTTCTGATCAGTTGCTCTCTGTCTAATGTATTATTTAATTGTTTATTATTTGGTTGATCCACAGTTTATTAATTATTTTAATGGAATTTTACCTTTAAACATATGTCCTGTATTCACTGAGTAAAAAATAATCCCTAACACAGTTCATTGCAGGCTTGAGTCCTGGCAGTTCTTGGGTTGTTCCAGAAGATTCTAGCCAATTTCCTCTCATCTGAGGCTGACAGTTTGGGTCTTCTTTCAGACCTTGTCAAAGTGGTGACACATCTGAATAACTTGTACTTATGTATAGTTGTATAAACTGATGATCTTGGAATCTGCAGTTGTTTAGAAATGACTTCAAGAGACCTTCCCAATTTGTGTACATCTACAGTTCTTGTTCCTAGAGCTTCACTGAGTGCCTTAGACTTTCCCGTTGGTCGTTCCAATGAGTGCTGTCAAATCTGGCAAAGAGAAACTACCAGTTGTAGTCAACCATGAGCACTGTTCTGGTCCCAGTAAATTTAGTTTGTTATACTGACACCTAGTGGTATGGGGGTCTTAAAACTAATGTATAGGGCAAATCCTCCATTTTGTCTGGAGGTGCATCAGTGCAGAGAGGCATGGTGGAATCGAAATCGATCCTCTTCTTTGTGGTCTTGATTTCACAGAATGTTGTATGTATGTTTTCAGTTGGACAGTTTTCTGATGAGTATTAAGTTCATTGTACAGGCCAATGTCCAGTCAGAAGCAACTATGTAATCGTTAAATGTCTTCCAAATGTTGCAGAGTTATTTTTAATCAATCGTGTATTGAATAGGGTGTGTAATTGGTGCGAATTTATGTTATTTCATAGTATAAGTAATTTCAGTGTAACACTGTCATTGATTTCTTTATCTTTATATCAATGTCTACAGTTTCACAAAAAGGACATCTAACATTGGCTTCTATCTCAGGTGTTCTGTTGGGCAAGTGTTTAGCTCACTGTCTAGACCATGCATTTTGTAGAGCACCTGGTGAGGGCAGTAGAATTACTAAGGAGAAATTAACATGCCTTGGCCTTGTCAAGTTAAAAGACATTGTAGAACCTTTTGCACCCAACTCTTGTTTTTTAAAGTAATTAAAGCTGTATGCTGTACAATCATTCCCCCGTGGAAAAAGAACAGTTCAAAGAAATCAGTAAAAGCCCCAAATTACCATGACATTCATTCTCACAATAAGTAAAATTTTCCAGGATCTTTTCAATGATGTTGTGTAATATGACCACAGGAAATTGGAATATTTTTTTAATGCCACTCCTTTGCCTCCTCGCTGGACATGAACCTGCAGCATATAAAAAAAAGAGGAATTCTGGCCGACAACTATAAATTCTTTAGATAATATTATGGATTGGTCACCCAGTGTACCCTCGGTGGTCCTGTTGCTGAAATAACAGCTATGCATTAGATATCTGAAACTTTAAACTGAATCCATTAATGCATAATTCGGGTTTTTCTGTAGTCTGTGCAATACCAACATTATAAATTGATTTGAGTGAAATATGCATTTGAACCCCAAACCAAACATGACTTAGTACTTGGTGGAGAAACCCTTGCTGGCAAGCACATTGATAAGACATTTCTTGTAGTTGGTTGTCAGGTTTGCACACATCTCTGGAGGAATTTTGGCCCACTCCTCTTTACAGAAACTCTCTAAATCATTTAGGTTTCTTTGCTACTGCTTGGCAACTTGAAGCTTCAGCTCGCTCCACACATTTTCTATAGGATTCCATTACCTTAATGTATTTCTTCTTTAGCCACTCCTTTGTTGCCTTGGTGTATATTTTGGGTTAATGTCTTGCGGGAAGACCTATCCACGACCCAGCTTCAGTATCCTGGTTTAGGGGAGGAGGCTCTTGTTCAAGATTTTACAGTACATGACCCTGTCCATTGGCTCCTCAATGTAAGATAAGACAAGATAGTGTTTATTTGTCACATGCGCAGTTATACACAGTACAATGCACAATGTGGCAAAGTTGTCCTGTACCCTTAACAGAATAAAAGACCCAAAGCATAATGTTTCCACATTTGTGCTTGACTGTGGAATTGGTGTTCTTTGGGTCCTAATGTACTCAGTGTTTCTTTTCCTCCAAAGACGGTAGGTTGAGTGAATCCATAGGTTCAATTCATGACGGCGTAGTGTGGTACCAGTGTGTTCTTGGTGACTGTGGTCCCAACTGCCTTCAGATAATTAACAAGTTCCTCCCATGTAGTTTTGAGCTGATCCACCACCTTTCTCTTAATCATCGTCACCCCATGAGGGAAGATCTTCCATGGAGCTCCAGACTGAGGTCAATTGCTCATCATTTTATATTTCTTCCATTTCCAAATAATTGCACCAGCAGCTGTTACCTTCTCACCAAGCTTCTTGCCGATGGTCTTGTAGCCCATTCCAGCCTTGTGCAGGCCTACGCTCTTGTCCCTGACATCCTTTGACAGCTCTTTGGTCTTTGCCCATGTTGGTGAGGAAGTCAGAACAGAAGTTGTGTGCTTTATACACATATCAAGTTGAGATCAAGAGTATCTCTGATTGATTGATTGTAATCTGTGTGCCACACAGGCACATAGCCAATCTGTGGGATCCAGAATTCTGGCTGGGTTATAAAGAGCAAATACTTGTTTCACTGAATGACATTCAAATCAATTTATAAATTTTATGTACTATGTTTTTTTTTTTTTTCCTGGATTTTTAGTTGATATTCTGTCTCTCTATTAAACGGAAACTACCACAAAAATGTATTTAGAAGTTAGCAAACTTTCAAATTCAGTAGGGGATCAGATATTGTAAATGCGAAACAGACATTTTGTGCAGCTAAACAAGCTTGCATTGTTCCCTCAGCTGAGAATCTGGATCATAGTGGATATTGTCCGAAAAATAATTAGTTAAAATGTGGTCTTTACAAACAGGTTTAATCCAGACTCAGAACATAACCCCTCTATACAAGGTTAGGGTTGCAGCATGACTTACTATGATGATGTAGCCAGGTTGAAAGAGATTAACGACACAATGTTGGAAATGCAAAACTTTAAGGTCAAAAGACATTACTAACCCATTTATCTCCAACTCTCTGTGTACACAAAGCAGTATACACTGCTTGTTATTATATGGAGTACAGTTTCCACAGTTGATAATATGGTCCTACTTGTCATTCAGGTACTAACTGCTGGAGAGATGAGGGTTGGCTGGGCCAGACCAGGATGTCTACCAGACCAGGAGTTGGGCTCTGATGATCAGGCCTTTGTCTTTGATGGCTTTAAGGTGGCATTTTTAAACATATGCAGTTATAAAACAAATCCTATTTATTACATTCAGGTCATTCATTTATTTTTTATTTATAATGTGAATGAAAAAGAAAAGAAAAGAAAATGCAGAAGACTCTTTTTAAATTAACTACATTAAAAAAAAAATGTCCCACAGTCCTATGGTCAGATCTATGGTCAGTCTTTTACATTTATAAAAAAATGCAATCTCTTATTCTGAGGCCATGGTCCTCAGTTGGAAGAGGATTGATTGCTCATTTCAGGTTGGAGAAGAATTACTACCCCAGATGAAAAACTTATCTCAGGATCTTTTACATGAGCAGGCAAAGAGTGGAACTGAATATTGATGGATGGACTACCACAGTGTCTGCAATTATGCAGTTGGCTGTCTTTAGTCAAGGTCTTTCAGGCATGTCCAACTGGGAGGAGACCCCAAGGTGACCAGGCACAGACCTGGTAGTCCCCCCCAGAAGAGCTGGACAAGAGTGGTCAAGGAGAAAGAGACCTAGTCAACTTTACTGCTTTAGATGGCTGTCCCCTTTACCTAAATAAGGGGTAGAAAATAAATGGATGGCATTGCTTCAGTTCACAATTGGCAAGCATATCCTAGAAATTAGGAAAGAGAGAATATTCTTCCTGATGGATAGAAATGTCTAGCTGTAAAATAATAGTACCAGCCTTTGTAATGACACCACTAAATCTCAACCACTGTAATTGAATGCCTGAGCCCTGTTTGCATGTACTTGTCTTTTGTAGGTCCAGCGCTGGCACCAAGGTAATGAGCACTTTGGTCGAGCCTGGCAGACAGGGGATGTGGTGGGCTGCATGGTGGATCTGAATGAGCACACCATGATGTTCACACTCAATGGAGAAGTGCTGCTGGATGATTCTGGATCTGAGCTGGCCTTCAAGGACTTTGAAGTCAGTGAAGGTTAGTGCTCTGTCTTGGACAACAGATGGACTTGGGAAAAAAGTAGAGACACTGCTAAGTCTTACTAGTCATGCCAACTGGGCAAAGCAGAGGACTTGTGACCCAAGTTTTCTTCTAAGTAAATAACTGGTGAAACCATTTATTTTTAATTAGTCTGTCTAGTCTATTGGGCAGCATGGTGGTGTTAGCACTGCTGCCTCACAGTGAGAAGAACAGCTAGAAGGTCTGGGGTTCAAATCCACCTTGGCCTTACTGTGTGGAGTTTGCATGTTCTCCCCATGTCTGCGTGTGTTTCCTCCCACAGTCTAAAGACATGCAGTTACTGAGGTAAGGTTAATTGGTGATTATTAATGGCCCATAGCTGTGAATGGTTGTCTTATATTTCTACCTCCTTCTTATTAATAGCCCTGAAGCTCAGATACTTTATCAAGACAGCAACTGAACAATCTGTCAGCCTAATTTCTGAGAGTCTGCTTCTTTGATGTGAGGTCCACACAGGCAAATATGTCAGAATATTTTTGATGATGATGATGTGTGTCGGGTGGTGGCCGAGGGCGGAGGCCCTGGCGGACCGATCCCCGGCTATCGAGACTGGCTATTGGGACATGGAATGTCACCTCTCTGGTGGGGAAGGAGCCTGAGCTAGTGCCTGAGGTTGAGAGATACCAGCTAGATATAGTTGGGCTCACCTCAATGCGTGGCCTGGGCTCTGGAAGCAGTCTCCTGGAGAAGGGCTGGACTCTGTTCCAGTCTGGAGTTGCCCTCGGTGAGAGGCGGCGAGCTGGGATGGGTATTCTTGTATCCCCCGGCTTGCTGCCTGTACGTCGGAGTTTTCACCGGTGGATGAGAGGGTAGTTTCCCTGCGCTTTTGGGCTGTGGAATGGGTCCTGACTGTTGTTTGCGCTTATGCGCCGAATGACAGTACCCACCCTTTTTGGAGTCACTGGACGGGGCGCTGGCGAGTGCTCCATCTGGTGACTCCATAGTCTTGCTGGGAGACTTCAACGCTCATGTGGGCAATGACAGTGAGACCTGGAGGGGCGTGATTGGGAGGAACGGCCTGCCCAATCTGAACCTGAATGGTGTTTTGTTGTTGGACTTCTGTGCAAACCACAGTTTGTCCATAACAAACACCATGTTCAAACATAAGGATGTCCATAAGTGCACATGGCACCAGGACACCCTAGGTCGCAGGTCGATGATCAATTTTGTAATCGTATCATCAGATCTGCGGCCGAGATATGTTCTGGACACTCGGGCGAAGAGAGAAGCTGAGCTGTCAACTGATCACCACCTGGTGGTGAGTTGGATCAGGTGGTGGGGGAAGATGCTGGACAGACCTGGCGCACCTAAACGTATTGTGAGGGTGCACTGGGAACGCCTGGCAGAAGCCCCAGTCTGGGAGATCTTCAACTCCGACCTCCGGCAGAACTTCAACAGCATTCCGAGGGAGGCTGAGGACATTGAGTCAGAATGGACCATGTTCCGCACCTCCATTGTTGAGGCTGCTGCTCAGAGCTGTGGCTTCAAGGTGGTTGGTGCCTGTCGTGGTGGTAACCCCCGAACCAGATAGTGGTCACCAGAGGTGAAGGGAGCCATCAAGCTGAAGGAGTCCTGTCGGGCTTTCTTAGCCTGTGGGACTCCGGAGGCAGCTGAAAGGTATTGGCAGGCCAAGCGGGATGCAGCTCGGGCAGTGGCCAAAGCAAAAACTCGGGTGTGGGAGGAGTTCGGTGAGGCTATGGAAAAAGACTTTCGGATGGCATCAGTGCGATTCTGGTAAACCGTCAGGCGACTCAGGAGGGGAAAGCAGTGCTCCACTCACACGGTTTATAGTGCGGGTGGGGTGCTGCTGACTTCAACTGAGGCTATAGTCGGACGGTGGAAGGAATACTTCGAGGACCTCCTGGATCCCACAGACACGCCTTCTGTAGTGGAAGCAGAGTCTGGGGACGAAGGAGATGACTTGAACATCACTGCGGGTGAGGTCACTGAGGCAGTTAAACAACTCCTTGGTGGCAGGGCCCCTGGGGTGGACGAGATTCGCCCTGAGTTCCTGAAGGCTCTGGATGTTATAGGGCTGTCTTGGTTGACACGCCTCTGCAACATCGCGTGGAGATCTGGGGCAGTGCCATTGGATTGGCAGACCGGGGTGGTGGTCCCCATCTTTAAGAAGGGAGACCGGAGGATGTGCTCCAACTTTTGGGGGATCACACTCCTCAGCCTCCCTGGTAAGGTCTATGCCAGGGTGCTGGAAAGGAGGGTCCGTCCGTTAGTCGAACCTCGGATTCAGGAGGAACAATGCAGTTTTTGTCCTCGTCGCGGAACGCTGGATCAGCTCTTTATCCTCTCAAGGATATTCGAGTGTGCGTGGGAGTTTGCCCAACCAGTCTACATGTGCTTTGTGGACTTGGAGAAGGCATTCGACCGTGTCCCTTGGGGTATCCTTTGGGAGGTAGTTCGGGAGTATGGGGTGTCTGGCCCATTGTTGCGGGCCATTCAATCTCTGTACAACCGCAGTGAGAGCTTGGTCCGTATAGCCAGTAATAAGTCGGATTCATTTCCTGTGGGTGTTGGACTCCGTCAGGGCTGCCCTTTGTCAACGATTCTGTTCAGAATTTTTATGGACAGAATTTCTAGGCGTAGCCAGGTGGTGGAAGGCTTCTTCCTTGGTGGCCTCTTTGCAGATGATGCGGTCCTGTTGGCTTCATCAGGGGGTGGCCTCCAGCTCACAGTGGAATGGTTCGCAGCTGAGTGTGAAGCGGACGGCATGAGAATCAGCACCTCTAAGTCTGAGGCCATGGTCCTCAGCCGGAAAAAGGTGGAGTGCCCACTCCGGCTCAGGAACGAGTTCTTGCCCCAAGTGGAGGAGTTCAAGTATCTCGGGGTCTTGTTCACGAGTGACGGGAGAAGGGAGTGGGAGATCGACAGACAGATCGGGGCTGCTTCTGCAGTGATGCGGACGCTGCACCAGTCTGTCGTGGTGAAGAGGGAGCTTAGTGTAAAAGTGAAGCTCTCGATTTTCAAGTCGATCTACGTTCCTATCCTCACCTATGATCACGAGCTTTGGGTAGTGACCGAAAGAATAAGATAGCGAATACAAGCGGCAGAAATGAGTTTCCTTCGAAGGGTGGCAGGCCTCTACCTTAGAGATAAGGTGAGGAGTGAGGCCATCCGGGAGGGGCTCAGAGTAGAGCCGCTGCTCCTCCACATCAAAAGGAGCCAGTTGAGGTGGCTCGGGCATCTGATTAGGATGCCTCCTGGTCGCCTCTTGGGCAAGGTGTTCCGGGCATGTCCCACCGGGAGGAGGCCCCGTGGTAGACCCAGGACATGCTGGAGAGATTATATCTCTTGGCTGGCCTGGGAACGCCTTGGGGTCCCTCTGGATGAGCTGGAGAGGTGGCTGGGGAGAGGGAGGTCTGGGCTTCTCTGCTTAGGCTCCTGCCCCCGCGACCTGGCCCCGTATAAGTGGAAGAGAATGGATGGATGGGATGGATGGATTTTTGATGATTAAGGAGCACTAACTGTTGTTAATCTGACATTTTTCTTATATCGCTCTATCTACTAGGCTCCATAAGTAATATACAACACGTTGTCATAGCATTTGACTGTTTTTGTCTGTCACAGGTTTTATTCCGGTTTGCAGTCTGGGTGTGTGTCAGGCTGGGAGAATGAACTTTGGTAAAGATGTCAGCACTCTAAAGTACTTCACCATTTGCGGGCTGCAGGAAGGCTATGAACCGTTTGCTGTTAACATGAACCGGGATGTCACCATGTGGCTCAGCAAGAGGCTCCCTCAGTTTGTACCCGTACCCCCCAACCACCAACACATTGAGGTGAGGGTAGGACCCTGGATACATTTCAATAATTATCAATAATATGTTTTCCCTACAAAATTTTTTGAATTAATCACCAAAAAATAAGCTGAGTTGATTAAAACATGCAGACAGAACAGATGTTTCTTTTTCAGGTGACAAGGATAGATGGGACAGTAGAGTCGTGTCCATGCCTAAAGGTCACCCAGAAGTCTTTTGGCTCACAGAGCAGCTATACTGACATTACCTTCTACAGACTGAGCATGCCCATAGAATGTGCCGAATCCAGGTGTCCACCAAACGGCAGCCTCTTCTCACCAAAGAGGGTAACAAATTCTGTTCATATCACACACACAAATTCAATCTTTTTCCCAGCCTCTGCTGCTTATATGTATAAATTGAGTGCACATTATTTTTGATTTCTTAACTCAGCTTAATGCGGCATGTTTTTCCGCTTGTCATTCTTATTCTTGCTAGTTTGAGTTTGACCTTCTTTCCTGTGCATCTTGGTTGATTTGATGAAAGCTCAGTTGGGAAAACCACACGTTTTGGGCTTTCTTGACATGTGTGTTCCTTTTGTTTCTCTTCTGCCTTAGAGGGAACACTTTCTGCCTGGTATTGCAGGGTCCTGATCACCCCAAATTTGTGTTCCAGTGGGTGGTGGGAGTCAAAGAGTAGGTACTGGTCTGTGTGTGTGGGCTTCCAGTAAACGTCAGTGTTGAGGCTTCCATCTTTCTCAATAAGCACTGCACAGTCCAGGAATGGTAACCTATTATCCCTGGTATCCTCCCTGGTAAAACGTATGTATTTATCCCCTGAGTTGAGGTGGCGAGTGAAGGCTTCTACTTCTTGGGTTTTGATTTTGACCCAGGTGTCATCCACATATCTGTACTAGTGGCTAGGTGCCATCCCTTTGAATGAACCCAGTGCTTTAGTTTCCACTTCCTCCATGTAAAGGTTGGCTACAATGGGTGACACTGGGGAGATATTTTCTTGGCACATTTTGGGCCCCACAGTACCAGTTGAACATTGTTTAAATGACACTACCTACCTGAGTATTGTTGCTGATCATGTCCATTCTATCATGACCACAGTGTACCCATCTTCTGGTGGCATCTTCCAACTCCATGTCACAAAACTAAAATAATCTCAAACTGGTTTCTTGAATATAGCAATTAGTTAACTGTACTCAAATGGCCTCCACAGTCATCAGATCTCAGTCCAACAGAACACCTTTAGATGTGGTGGAACATGAGATTGATATAATGAATGTGCAGCCCACAAAACGAATACTTTGGCATGCAGCCCGGAGCAGCCAGGAATCAAACAAGCGACAGCTGGTTCATTATTAATTCCAGCTTTCTGATGCTGCAATTATATTAAGAGGCCATGCAAAGTGACTGAGATTACTGTATTTTCCGGACTATAAGTCGCACTTTTTTTTTTTTTCATAGTTTGGCTAGGGGTGCAACCTATACTCCGGAGCGACTTATATGTGAAATTATTAACACATTAACCAAAATACTCAGACACTTGACATCTCTGTAAACCGGAGCTTTAAGGCAGTCTTGCGTAACCTGTGGGCGCAGTGGATGATGGCTGGAGAGCACAGCTTCACGGCAACCAGGAGAATGCGCCACCCAATTTCCTGGAAGTCATTGGATGGATCAACAAAGCATGGGCTTCAGTGACAACCGAACCCATCCTGTCAGGATTCAGAAAGGCCAGAATAATCGGAACTGCAACTGACGATGAGTCTGACGAAAGTGATCCAGAAGAGGAAGCGGCGCTTTGTCTACCTACAGAGTGTGCAGAGTTTTTTAGAAGTGACACCGAGGATGAAGAATTCAATGCATTGGTTTGGTAAACTTGTTAGTATGTTCTTTATGCTATGGTTATCTGAATAACTGTTAATGTTACGTTAACATACCAGATACGTACTCAGTTCGTAGTCTATGCGTCATGTAGCTGAATGTGTTATGTTAGCATACCGTAGGCGTAACCCTGTTCGGCCTGTTCTTTAATCCATTATTATTCTAAATTGCCTTTCAAGATGAAATGTCTGTTCTTGGTCTTGGATTTTATCAAATAAATTTCCTCCAAAAAATGTGACTTATAGTCCAGTGCGACTTATATATGTTTTTTCTTCTTTATTATGCATTTTTTGGCTGGTGTGACTTATACTCCGGAGCGACTTATAGTCCGAAAAATACGGTATGTTTGATACTATAGAAGTTGGAGTACAGGTTTCTGTTTTTAAAGTGAATATAAAGTGAATATTAATGTTTGTTTTCAGTCTTGATAATACTGTTAAACAGTTCATCTGTATAATAGGAACTATTTGTGGTGTTGAGGAAAAAGTTATCCCGATCAGTGTCCTTCTTGAAATCCTGTGTTGAGCATATTGAAAAGCTCCACATCATTTTGCGCAACAAACCTTTGTAGAAAATTACAAACAGTAGGATGGTTGTGAGGGATATCTGTTGTGACGAAGTTATCATACCTGGTTGATGATTATCTCTAAGAGATAAGAGAGATTGATGATTGTCTCTAAGTTGTTTGTGGTGTACTGTTGCAAGGATGGTCAGGATTGTCATATTGAATGCTCCTTCTTTTTTCTTTTTACCATATCTGTAAAGTTGATATTGATTTTTGGCCCTTTGAGTGACTTTGTCTATTATAGAGTGGGCGTTCTGTCCTTGTACCGCACAAGTTTCACCCCTATGAGCCTTGATCTTTCACCACCAAATTACCCTGTGGGGTGGGACCTCTCCATCTCAGTCTCGATCTTCTGCTGCAGTTGTAGTTTTTCTGACAGAACTGTCCTCACTTTCTTCTCCGTTTCGGCCCAGGTCTCCTCTGGTGACCCCACATTGCCGTCAATCACCGGGTTGTTATGCCATCTTGTCAGTGACACACTTTGAATAGATCATAATGCAATGAGTTATTGCATTCAACAATTTCAGCTTTTATGTCATTCATGTCCTTTTGTGTAAACTGAAGGCTCATTTTGATCTGTTGCAACTCTCTTGTTATCACTTCTATTCTGAAGTTTGTTGACACCATAATGATGTTGACAAAGCCTTTAAAGTTTTCCCGTTGTTGTGGCAACGCCAAAAGCATATTTTGCTGCTGCAATAGCTCAGTTGTCTGTATGAGAGTCACATATTCATCCAATAATTTTGCCTGTGCTCTGGGTTTAGGTGGCATTTTATAGCACACTGTTATCTTAATATCCAACACCCAGCTTCTCTTGAAGCTTTGCAACCTATGAGATTAAAATTATTTAAAATTAATGAAGTTATTATGTTAGTCATAGTGACTCTGTTAAAGAGTCGTTATGACAAAATTTATACTGTTATGGTCCTGGGTTGTTGCTCAGCATTTTGAAGTTTTTGATCTTTTGAGCTTTGTTTTGGGAATGTTCTTTTGACCCTTGGTTGCTTGATGTCATTATGTTTGTATATTTAGTTCAATAGTTGCTTGGTTAGGTTCTCCCTCAGTGTTCCATCCCCCCCTGTAAAGTCCCCTGTGCTTAGGTCATGTCTGTATTTTCTGCATTTAGTTCTCATTTCCTGTTTTATTTTCCTAGCCACCTGTTCCCTGTTGTGTTGAGTTTTGCTTCATCCCTGTCACATTAGTATAATTCTCTCCACCTGCGCTCTCCAGCTTTCTCCAATTGTCTCATTTACCCCGATGTGTATACATTGTCTGCATTTTCCCCTTGTTGTGTCCTCATCGTTGGCTTCCCCCGCTGTTCACCCTTATGTTCATGCACATGCACATGTACATGTTCAAGTTTAAATTTATGTTCCCATTCATGTTCAAGTTTCAAGTGAGTTTAGTGTTTTGTGCTGCTGGCTCCCAACCAGCCCTGTTCATGTTCTACGTTCTCGCTAATAAAGCTGAAATCTAAGTTTAGCTTTTGCCTCTGGAATCCTGCTTTGGGCCTGCCTGACACAGCACTACATGACATATACATTAGTTGTGCAAAATAATTTTCAACATCTTTTCAACATGTTTTTGCTCCGTGGGATAATGTTTTACCAAGTCCAATGAACTCCACTGAACGAAGTTATCACAAAACCAGTGACATGAACTATAAAGTCTGGGTGATGTGAGGCATTCAGCTGTGTGTTTCTGCAGGAGCTGGAGGACTTTGAAAATGTATCAGACTTTGAGGTCCTGAGGAAGTCGTCTCACAATCATAATGGTCCTAATGGACCCGACAGAGATGAGTTCAACAACCACAAAGATTATAACCAGGAGAAGCCTTCCAAATTCAAACAACGGTAATCCCTCTGTCCTTTCAATATATCCTTGACTCACTTACAAAATTACATTAACGAGTTTCATTGTTAAATGTAACTTTTGTGATATTTATCCAAGATTTTGAACTTTAGCACATCTTATCCTTCAGTCATTGTCTTTATTTCTCAATCCAATCTGGCAGGTTGGCTCTGAAGAGAAATAAGCTAGACAACAGCTGTCCCTCATCTGCTCGTCTGTCTGAAGAGGTGACGGTTGATGACAGAGATGGCTATGAATTCCTCATGCAAGCCTCTACTGTAAGACAACTGTTACTAATTATAAGTAGCATAAATCCAATTAACAAATGTAGCTTGATTTATAGCAGATTAATGTTTTTTGCTGAACCTGGTTTAAAATACACAAAATAATAGACAAAAGTGTCATAACTTGTATTGGTTTACAATGCCATAATTTATTGTGAATCCCTTCAAGGAAGTTTCTGTGACAAAGGACTTCATGTGCCTGTTGCTCTTTCTGCAGTACTACTATTCAGTTCGGATCTTCCCAGGTCAGGAGCCCAGCAGTGTTTGGGTAGGCTGGGTGACTTCTGACTTCCATCAGTATGACCCGTACTTTGAGCTACACAAGGTCCGAACTGTCACTGTTACCCTGGGAGATGAAAAGGGCAAAGTTCATGAGAGGTTAGTCCAGTGCCTGGTGGAAGTGTATGTATAATTTTCTGGGCTAGGTGGCATGTTGCAACAAGGCTGCAGCTTTTTGGGCGATCCTAAGAATGTATCACATGTGTGTCAGCTTATTTATGTATTATCATAGACTATATCAAGATGGTAAGGCCACCCATGATAATCAAAGTCATGAAGGGTTTTGAACCCTCACACTGAGGCTTTATGCTGTCATTTTGACACTAGATGTCATAATAAAGACAGGATCTGACTGGGAAACTGAGGGATACTGCAAACTTATAGGATAGAGACTTGACGTGGTAATGTATATCCCTCTTTACTGTCTTTCTGGACTGATGGGGATCATAATTTACCACATTGCCATCATGTTGATTCAGCTAATCATGTGGCTGCAGTGCAGTGCATAATTTCTTGCAGATACAGTAACCTCATTTTATGTTCACATCAGACATCAGAATGTAGAAAAATGTGACTGCAGTGATATAAAAGAGAGATGTTCAACCTTGAGGTGGGTCAGCTACAGCAGAAGACCAAGTTGAGTTCTACTTCCGATATTGGAGGCTGCATTGGGTTCTCAATTTTAAGAGAAAATGGAGATACTATCTGCTATAAGTAGAAGTTTCCTAATAAAGTGCTCAGTGAGTTTAGTGACTAGTGCTTAGATGAAGTAAAAACTACAAATAATCGTATACAGTGCTATAATGAAATATTTGGTTGAAATTACTTACGAGTTTATAATCATTTATTATCAGAACTCATGTCTGACTTACTTTTATTAGGAGCAACATACTAATATTTCCTGCCTTTTGTCTTATTATAGCCATAGTTGTTAGAAACATACCTCATAGATTCTGCTTTGTCATCTGTCAGTGTCAGGTGTGTTCTGCTGAATGCAGATCTGAAATCCATTGAACTCATTGTCATGTTAATGAAACCACTTTGAGAGCATTTCTGTTTTTAAGTGAGCCACACCCATTGGTTTAAGATACTGTTCTGAACCTTCAGTGTTAGCATTTTGGCTACAGACATGTTTTTTTAGAGCTAGAAGTGACCATATTTAGAGTGCTAACAGTTAAGGTTGGTTGGTTAGTAAGCTGCATTCATAAACTGTACAGGTGCAACTAGTATACTAGTATTAGTGTCTTGAACTTGCATTCTTATAGCCACCAGGGATGTCGTCTGTGGTTGCAGAAAAATACTTCTGGTTGTGTAAAAGTCTATGAGAAAATGTCCCGTTTCCTTTTCTCTATAATTTTATAAATTATGGTCTGAGTAAAAAAGGAAAATAAGTTTACTAAGAAAGCATAAATTATTTTTATTTATACATAAAAACAGAATTATGTCAGAAAAAAATAAAATTACCAGTGTCAACATTATTAACTGAAATAATATTGAAAATCTGACCTTTTTATTGAGCCATAGCACAAACCATTGCTGTGCAACTTGTAACTTGAGCTGTCACTTGATAAATCATTATTCCAAAAACAAAACAAATCAGTTTAGACTTGAGAAAACAATTGTTGATGCTCCCAAAGCAGGAGATGGATATACAAAGTTATCATTGTTTCCAAGCATCAAGAACTGGAGTAAGAATTATCATCAAGAAATTCAAAGAGAGCTACACAGTACAGAACAAGTTTGGTAGGAAGACTCTGGAAGGAAACTAATGAGATATGTGTTTAAAAACCCCATAACAATTTCCAAGACACTATTGAATGACTTAGCTCATCTGTAACCTAGCACTGACCAAGAATACCTCAGCTGGTCAAACATAGTGCTTTACTGTAAATTTACCAAAGTACGAAAGGCTAACCTGTTTATCCTGCAGTAAACTGCCTTGTATTTTCATACAACCTTTTTTTGCATGATGTGTCACAATATGAAAAACTTAACTTCACATCATATACAGTTCTAATATCTCATTTAAAAAGGGCATTACATGCAGGTCTCAAATTTACAGCTTATGAAATGCTACTGAGCAGTCCTTACATTTAAACATAACCTCTCTTGGTTGAGAACTGAAGAAGCCTTTCAGATGAGAGGTGAAATGTCTTCCAGAAACAAAAAGAAGTCCAGTCGCCTTTTTTCAAGCTCCAGAGACTACTATGACCTGGATGACTGAGAATATACACAGACATAACCTCTCTTCTTCCTCGTCTTTTTTTTTTTTCTTACACATCTTTTTCCATTTCTGAGTGAAGTTAGCTGGCACTCCTTATAAAAAAAAAAAATTTAAATCCCATCTTGCCCTGTGGGCAGTCTTTGTCCTCCAAGCTTGGGTCCTGTGCAGTATCTTAGCTGGTCCCAGGACTGTGTTCTTCTGGACAGAGATCTCGGATGTTGTTCCTGGAATCTGCTGGAGCCATTCTCCCAGTTTGGGGGTCCCTGCCACATCTTCCACATCCTTTCCAGCTCCTCTCTGAGGCCTTGGTATTTGTCAACCTTCTCTTGTTCCTTCTTCTTGATGTTTCCATCACTTAGTATTGCAATGTCTATCACTATGGCTTTCTTGCTCTGTTTGTCCACCACTATTATGTCCAGTTGGTTAGCCATCACAAATTTGTCTGTCTGTATCTGGAAGTCCCACAGGAACTTAGCTCTGTT